>NC_134693.1:123475287-123647787 GCF_050947455.1 Rhinoderma darwinii | reverse complement strand
TCTCAACCATTCAGATAAAAAGGATGCACAGCTATGCTGCGGGTCTTTATCGGTGTGGCCATTCAGTAGGTGCTATTGTACCCATAGATTAGTGTTTTTAGGACATCTTATGTCCTGGTGACAGATTCTCTTTCGTGTTTATTAACAGTATTTATATTGGATTCAAATCAGATGTTTTTCCCCTTGAAGTGGGAGGATTTTAAGGGTATTTGTCATTTTTTAGATGTTATTACTGTACACTATAACCTTCGTGGTAGGCATCTGTTTGGAGACATGGGCACTTCTATAATAAAGGTTATCATTAGGTTCCAGGAGTTTTGTCCTTGCTTTAATTTCCCTGTCCTTGTCTTTCATTCTTCAACCAGTCATCAAGGTCCACAAGTAGACATGAAAGGTCCTTGCAGTTGTCTCAGGAGAAAGGAGACACTCCCTTGGGGCATATGACAGGCACAAAGATCTCGTCCCCCACACTTTTCTATCCTTCAGACCAGAAGAATAAAGAAAATATTCAACACACAAAAAGAAAAGAGCTGCAACCTGGAGGTAACTCACTAATGACATTCAGATACTGTATTTAAGTGGTCTCTAAACCTGTAGCCCTCCAGCTAGAGAACCATAAATAGGAGATCATTGTTGTAGGTAATAATACAGGGAGTCCGGGACAGATCTAATATAATACTGTCCTATATGATACTGTAGCACAATATCTTATTACTCATAGGAACTCTGATCATCAGGTGCCACAATGTTCCTACTCTACATTATATATCAACCATATGCAGGTAGTCAATGACTTTATGTGACATCTGAAGACTGTTACCTGGGTTGTCACAGGCTAATACAGTATGATCAGTATCAAATAAAATTTATAATGGGCTATAGGCAGCAATCTGGCTATACATCCATGTTCCTCATATGTTATTCCTGCAGATTATCCAATATAATATTAGCATGTGAAATCTGATTTAGGTCAATCCCATTATATCTCTAGTGAATTTGTACTATTGTCATTTTATGTGCATCATCTTGACACAATTACATTATCAGGTCCTGAGCTACTGCCTGAAAATTACCCATCATACTCAGTCAGAATATAAAAGACTATTGTAGCTAATAAACAAAATAATGTAAAGCAATTAATCTCTGAAAGCTTAAATCGAAGGTCCACCTTTTAGCATCATTTTTATTTTTTTTATTTTAATAGGTTCAAATCCTACAGCGAAATTAAAAATATAATTCTCTCTGCTTGCAGCCACCACTAGAGGGAGCTTGGGAGTGTAATGTATAATGTAAGTTAATTCAATAATAAAACATCAAGCTCCAAAGCTCCCTCTAGTGGTAGCTGCCAGTATTCAGAATTTTAGTTTTTAGCTCTATGTCTATGCAGGGCATTTGTAGCTCCACATCACAAAAAGTGAGCTCCAACCACTATAAAAATATAATAAAAAATGAATCAGCACAGAAAGTTGAAATTACATTGTGTTAAAAGGTGGACATTCACTATAAGGTTCATTTAAGTCACTCACCACTGCATTTGCAATCTCATTGATGACAGCAAACCTCTCCGGTCCTATTGACAATTACAATCCCATTGAGGACAGCACAAACATCCGATGCTATTCAAAAAAAGGATTTATTTACCACACATTAATACATAGCAACATTTAGATCCATAAACATAGCTGGGCCTTTCCCAAGCACCAAGCTATATTTAGGGGTCAAAATATTGCTATTCTATTGGTGTGTGTGGCTAGACAAATACTTATTACATTTGTTGTAGTCAATGAGATTGTAATTTTTAATAGGACCGGAGAGGGGCTATCCCGGTTTGTAATGGCGTGATATTAGTCCGCAGCCGGGGCGCATGTGCTGTTCTACTTTGTACATTTTTTGACGCGACTCCATGTCATACACACAGGGGTACTCACAGGGGTCTATGGTTATTTACTTTACTATTTTGTCACATTAATAAAAATTTATGAAAAGTGAAACTTCAGGCAAAAGCTGAAAATGCTACTATTGCCCCCAGAGAAGGCACCCACCCTAGCACCAATGTCTCACCTATGTGTCCCCCACTGATCAGGGGATCCATAGATGTCTTTTTGCAGACCACTCGTAAGGGCTCTGAGGTTATTATGCTATAGATGAAACAGTCAGGAAGAAACCGGTCCCGAAAAACTCCAGATAACTAGTTTTGGGGCAGATAGATTAACAATAATTTTTGCCAATTCAAGTTTTTGCCCAGGTATATACAATTTTAAGGTATCTTAGGGCTATGGTTCCTGCCATTTTGTTATTTTTAGGTCTCATGCACATGAACGTCTTTTTGCGTCCGTAATTCACTCATTCATTTCTATGGGCCCTCAACACGACGGAGGTTTTAACAGTCCGTGCATTGGCCGGTAGCATAAATAAGACAGGTCATTATATGGTCCGGGCTTATTGAAATCAATGTGTGCACAGTCCGTGAATTGCGGACGGCCGAGGATGACACTTCTTTTTAAAGAATTATGACTCTGGAGGTTGTGAACATTTATGGCGTACAGAATATAAGGCAAAGTAAATGCAGAACTCTTTATATCATACTTTCTTCCCAAACAAAGCGATCACCTAAGTTTGGTGCTTGAGGCATTGAGTTAAAGTAAGCTATCAATATCAACAGACCCGTACTTTAAAGGATATACTACAGATCAGACCTACTTAATGGAGCTAGGCCCTGAGGCACCTCTCAGGTAAAATGAACAAATGCAGTTGGGTACGCCTGAGGCTAATCACTGCTTAGTACACAAGGTCCCGGGTGGCATCTGCCAATGTGAAATTGTGATACTGCAAAACATCTCTAATAAGGAATGTTAAAAAGTCAGGGGTTTATGGGGCACTACATCAATGCTAGAAACAAGTAATGCGGAATTTCATTGTTTTGGTTATTCATTATTAAATACATTCAGTCTAAACTAATCTGAAAAACTGTAATTCAGATTTCTAGTTGATTCACTACCTTTTAAAAATAGCAATATTAGTGCAATATGGGTCCGCGGACGAAATGCTAAGAAATCAGGATATTAGCCAAAATTCTAAGCAGCCAAGACCTTAGCCGAAATGCTAAGAAGTCCGGAGACCAGAAGAAATTTTAAGCAGCTAATACCACTGCCGAAATGCTAAGAAGTCAAGACCCTGGCCAGGTTCATATTTACCCATCCGACTACCAGACGAACCCCTGGTGGGCCCAGGCTCTGATACAGTAATGGACCCCTAATATAACAGCGCTCTAAAGGTCAAAGCGAATACGACCCCATTTGGAGCCAATCATTTCTATTTCTTATAGGTTGATTTCATTAATAACTTATTAGACCTTACAGATAATATGTTCAATGACAGCGAATAGATGTGCACATGTTCTGTATAGATGGCGGGAGGACCCTCAGAATCATTTCCTCTAGAGGACCCCTCAGTAACTCCAGTCTGATGCTGCCAATGACATAATTTTAGAGCTCCAAGGTGTTAATAAACACATAAGGGAGTGTTAGAAACTATGTTAAAGCTACAGTACTTTGGAGGAGATGGAGATGACCTCTAGTAGAGGTTGCAACTCTTGTGGTCATTCTAGTGGTCTGTAAAATCTGTGTGTCAGGCGGTTGTCGAAATTAGTTATTGTAGGTTTTTTTAACTGGAATATTCTTGAACTACTGAAGATAGAATATGATGGCAGATGGCAAAGACTAAGTGGGTCTTTTTCGATCGTGATGGTGATTGTTCATGGGACCTTATCCTAGTACTGATTAAGGACCCCTTATGAATGGGGAATTCCATTAATAACTGTCCACTAATATAATGTCTTTATTAGAAATACCCCCTTTAGCTGTAAATATATTCCCATAATAACCTGCAGAGAATTTCTAATTATTCCCACTAATTCAGTTACCTAATATAATCTTAAGAATGGCTCTAGAGATGGATCCTGACTTTAAATCAGGCTAAATTTTTTCTGTAATGTTTTAATAATGCACTGATGTAGCAATCTTTTATCATAGGTATTTTCTAATTTACAAACTGTTATAATGATATGGACATGTCAGTCATGTTTAGCAGTCTGGGTAATAATCTGGTTAGTATATTTTAGGAACAGATTATCGTCCACATCCACCTTTGGAGCCTCCCACTAATGAGAAAGGCCGGAGACTAAGGAGTGTTGGGAGTGCAAAGAAGGAGCAGTCAAAAACAGTGCTGGGTAAGTATAGTCTCAAAAGCAAATAATTACTCTGGAGATCAGGAACATATTATGTAATCATGAGGACCCAGAGCAAATTTAGAACTGGGCCCCTCTCAGCTGTGGTAGCGGTATAATACTACAAACATATGGATATAAAAACATTCATATTTTTACACACAAACACATGTATAGTGTTATATGCACATGTGCCACGTAAAAAAACCATATTAAATCATTTACAGTCCTGAATGAATAGAGAATAGAGTACCCAAACAAATAGTGCCATACAGTATCCAGATAAATAATGTATATAGCATTCAAATAATTAGTACATACAGGGTCCAGATATTTGATGCAAACAGCATCTGTATGAATAGTGTCAAGCAATATCCAGATAAATAGTGTGTACTGCCTCCGAATAAATAGCATATACAGCATCCAGATAAATAGCATATACAGTGTCCAGATAAACAGTTCATACAGCATCCAGATAAGTAGCATATACAATGTAAAGATAAATAGTGTCATACAGCATCTAAATTAATAGCATATATAGTGTCCAGTTAAAGAGTTTATACAGCATCCAGATAAATAGCATATACAGTGTCCAGATAAATAGTGTCATATAGCATCCAGATAAATAGTATTATGCAATATCAGGATAAATAGTGTATACAGCATCCAGATAAATAGCATATACAGTGTCCAGATAAACAGTTCATACAGCATCCAGATAAGTAGCATATACAATGTAAAGATAAATATTGTCATACAGCATCCAAATTAATAGCATATATAGTGTCCAGTTAAATAGTGTATACAGCATCCAGATAAATAGCATATACAGTGTCCAGATAAATGGCATATACAGTGTCCAGAAATAGTGTCATACAGCATCCAGATAAATAGCATATACAGTGTCCAGATAAATAGCATATACAGTGTCCAGATAAATGGCATATACAGTGTCCAGAAATAGTGTCATACAGCATCCAGATAAATAGCATATACAGTGTCCAGATAAATAGCATATACAGTGCATCAAGTAGTGTCAAGATAAAAAAAAACTGATAATGTTAAGTGCTAGTCAAGAGCTTGGCCCTGGATGTAGTGGTGCCAGCCTGTGTATGTGATGTCTCTCATAAGATTCCAGGAACCAGCCACAACAAAACTGGCAAATTCTAGGGCCTTCTTTCAGGCCGTGGATGGTGGGCCGGAGCTGCTATGGTGAATTTAACATCCAGAGAGTTGAGAGTAGAAGGGAATTTTCCCACCACACATTAATGGGAAATATATTGTTTGTTTTTTAGCGCAGTTTAAAATGGTCAGCAGATCTTTCTAGTATAAACCCCATATTTATAGCCCTGTGCACTAGTGAGAAGGTGGAACTTCCCTCTCGGTATTTTAATTCTGTTTCTCTGAGTGATCATCCATTCACCAAGCGCCTAGACGATCTACATCCTGATGAATGAGCACGCCATGCTGGAATATTTTGTAATTGATGATGTTCCCTGATACATTGAAGAATTGCAGAAAAAAAAGATCTTTGCATGTAAAGATAATTCCACTACATCTCCAAGAGAAGATTCAACGACAAATACATCACGGCAAATATTTCATTTCCCTGAAAAGACGGAGGCGGCTGTCAAGTACAAAGGAATAAATCCATGGATTTAAGTTATTGAAAAGGACTAAGTCTGTTATATTCCTAGAGACAAAACTTGAAGCTCCTGGGCCCTGATGCAAAATCTGTAAAAGCCCCTTCATCATGTACTATGTATTAGTACTGGTCACGAGGTGGAGGAGGTCGGGTGATAATTCAGTTATTCCCCTCTACTTATGTATTACTGTGAGAAAAAAAAAATCTGCATTTCCTCGTTATTGTTCCCTTATATAAAATCTAGTATACAAATAAATCCTTATTTAAACAGGTCTTCTGGATGGGGCAACCCCTTCCCCTGTGGATCCTCCAGGCAGTTACTTATTGTATGGTGGTCTCGCTGCTGTCAGTGCCCCTGTTCAGGGCCTACAATGTAAAACCAGGGATCCTACCAAAATCACTGAATATTTTTTTCAATGCAGGACAGCAGTGAAAATGACAAATTCCCTGCAGTTGCAGTAAGTTTTCGTTAGCAATTTCCATACTGTCTATCATGTCAGTGTATAGGACGTAAATTAGATTACATTTATTAAACAATAACAAGGAAGATACGACACTTTTTTTCACATTTTTCTTTTTTCAGACCCGTCTCTATGTTTCAATAACAGATCAGTGGGGGTCTAGGCGCTGGGCACAAGACTGAAGGAGCTGCGGCACTGGGCTGATCACTGTGCCAGTTCGGCTCAGAGAGTTGCTGTGGCATTCCCCCATGACTTCGACGGTGCTCTGCACATATCAAGGAAAAAATATATCGTTTGGAAATCTCCTAACTATGAGTCTAAGGGGCACCATTCTTTACGGACACCATTCCGTATATGCGGATGATTTACAGATAACAATAAATGACTACAGATCTTTATGGACAGTATTTACGGATGGATGAAATCTACAGTCTGTGCATGGGGCTTTAGGCCCCATGCACACGGCCATGCCTGTAATCACATCTCGCGATTGCGGCCACGGCCGGCCGCCGATGGTCGCCCGCATTTTTCGGCCGTGCTCCCATACAAAGTATAGGACCGCAGCCCGTAAAATGCAAAAGAACGGACAAGTTCAATCATTTACGGAATTTTTCCTCTGCCTGTTAAAGAAAGAGGTAAATAAAGCATAAAAAAAGTGGCAAAAAACCGTGCCGAAGGACGCATGTGGTGCAAAAAAAACAGAGCTGATTTTTCCAGGCAGAATTTTCTGCCTGCAAAAAACTCAGTGTGAACTAGGCTTTATTAGGCAAAAACCTGTCTCAAAATTCCTTCATGAATTTTGAGGCAGATTTTGACCTGCCTTATTAGGCTATGTTCACACGGAGTATTTTGGGGGAGGAATATCTGCCTCAAAGCTCCAAACGGAATTTTGAGGCAGATATTCCTCCCCCAAAATACTCCTTGTGAATAGCAATTATCGCGCCGTTTTTCGCCCGCGGCCATTGAGCGCCGCGGGCATAAAACACGCTTTCTCCTGCCTCCCATTGAAGTCAATGGGAGGTCGGAGGCGGAAGCGCCCGAAGATAGGGCATGTCGCTTCTTTTTCCCGCGAGGCAGTTTTACTGCTCGCGGGAAAAAGACGCCGACACCTCCCATTGAAATCAATGGGAGGCGTTCTCGGGCCGTTTCTGCCGAGTTTTGCGACGCGGTTTCCGCGTCAAAAAACTCGGCAAAAGACCCCGTGTGAACATAGCCTTACACTTTTGTGACGCAGCGAAAAATGCTTTTCTTGAACCTCGGCAAGAAAGGACATGCCGATTTTTTTTTCCTGCGAGTGGCTAACAGCTGTCCAGGGAAAAAATTGCCTCTGCTTCCCATTGATTGATTAATGGTTGGCGATTTTGGCAGTTTTTTTGGGTGCTGATTCCAACTCAGTTTCCACGTCAAAATCAGCGCCAAAAAAACTCAGTGTGAACTGGGCCTAACGGTTGTCGATTTTTTCAGGTCAGAGCGAGGTCACATGACCCAACTAAAGAAAATAATTCAGATAGAAAGGCATAACTAAGTAAGGTAATACTGGCTGAGTTTATATTGGGGAGATAGGCATCTAATAATAGAAAAAAAATAGAGTGCTTCTTTAATTATGCAATTACCTTATATCATTTTTCGTTCCAGCCATTCCTTAAATTAAACACTAAGCAAATCAGCAGATGGTACATTGGTTAGAGGGTGCACAACACTGACGCATTTCTTGATTTTATTGGAAATTGGAAACATAGGAAATAGAAAAAAAGCTCGAAAATGAATTAAGAAAAAAGGCAGAGAAAAAAGCAAACCAACAACAACCATATTTGAAAAATGGAAACAATGTCTGGAAACTAAATTGGTCACCTTAGTTATGAAACAGAGTGCCGGCTTTCTGAGTGAATAAAATAGAAATGTCTCCTCTGCTTTATGGCTTATCAGTGGGAACAGCAGGAGAGATCTCAGAACTAATAAAAATCCACTTGCAATTTAAAACATGCAGATAAGGAGAAATGTATTTTATATGATATATTTTCTCTCAGACAGCTCTTCAGTAGGACTCTGCGGAAATGAAGATAAGCTCTCTGTTCAGATCCATATGCCGTATTGCGAAAAAGAAAACAGACCAGAGACATCAAACAACGCGGGCGCAGGCGTCCCAGGTTAGACTGCACCTCCCTTATAAAGTCTTTTGTACTTGTATAATAGCGTAATAGATCATGGATTACCCCAGACTTAGCATGTGGATTAATATGCATACACGGAGACGGCGTTATTGCGTGTTAGCTTACATGTGCAAATCCATTCAGTGATTCTATGAACAAGCTATGAATATTAAAAAACACCTTTGTTTCAACCTAAAAATGTAGGCAGGAGTGTTCGGCTGTATGTACTATCCTTAAACTGGAGAGCTGTTTACGCTATGTACATCAGCGCTATTTTCTCCGGCAAAATGACAGAAACCATGCCAGAAACCCGATGGAACCCAGTCAAAAGGTTCTGTCTGGCACCGTTGGTTTCATTCATGTGACAGATCCAGCACTTCTGTTTTTCTAGTTTCACTGTTCCTATGATGGTCCAGAAAAATGGAAAAGTGAGCGCAGATGTAAACAGAGCCTTAAAGAAGTTTTCTCGGAGAAACGGAACCCTGACTGAAACAAACGGAAACCGCAGGTTTCCGTTTGCATCACCATTGATTTCACTGGTGACGGATCCAGTGCAAATGGTTTCCATTTTGTTTCAGTCAGTGTTCCGTTCTGACGGGAAGCTCAGATGGAACGGCAGAACAGAACCCTGACGCAGATGTGAACGAAGCCTAATATACTTTGGGGGAACTTTACAAAGCCCCCTACGCCAGCTTTCTGGCATAAAAATGTTGCAATTTGCACAAATAAGTTAAATGGGCTCAGCGGGAGTGGGCGGCGAAAACGTGACCCGATAAATTTACTATAATTTACTCCAAAAAATTAGTGTAACTTGTAACACAATTATAATTCAGCATCTACTTTTTATTGGCAGTCAATGGCAGACCTATGGGCATATAGATGCATACGTCTAAATGTAGATGCGTACATCTAAAGGCTAATGCACACGCATGTATTATGGCTTAAAGGCTTCGTACACCTTTGAAATTGTTTTGTTTTTTTAATAAAATTGTCTATCAGTGTGTTTGGTGCAACTTTCTAAATACTTTTTATTAAAAAATATTTTAACTTTTTGAGATACAACTGCTTTGTATCCTGTATAAATAGTAGCTGTATCTAGCGCTGAGACCTGAATCCGTCAGGTCGGCGGGACCGACGGGTTCAGTGTAAGCGGGTCCTGCATGTGACACGCAGGACGCGCTGACACTGAACCCGTCGGTCCCGCCGACCTGACAGATTCAGGTCTCAGCGCAAGATACAGCTGCTCTGTATACAGTATTCAAAGTAGCTGTATTACAAAAAAAAAAAACTTTCAAAGGTGTACATAGCCTTTCATTTTGTATGGAGCCATGATATAGCTTCAATAGAGGAGCAATATCCGTTTACTGTACCTTCGTATGCCTCTGATTTCATATGTACCATTATGTACGGAGGTATTCTCTCCTTGAAGTATTACTTCTATGTGAGAATATCTCTGTACACAGGGAGTCCAATGGAGTTCAGAGCTCTATACTAAAAGAGTCATACATGCTCTGTGCACAGGGCTCTGCTATATCTGTTGTATCTGTTTCTAGGAAAGCAGGTGATAAACAATATGTACACTACTACGACTCATAGGTTGTGTTGTGGAAGTCAATGGCTCAATACATATTAGACTGAAATTTAGACGAGTGTTCCAACAGACGCTCACGCCAGGAGCTTTATCCAGCATCCTAATCAGGAGATTTCATACCAATATATATATAGAGAGAGGAGAAATAACACACAGATGCTGCTGGTATGCTCAAAATATTCCTCTGGGGATTTATTGCCAAACTCAATTACAATGCAAAAATGTCTAAGGCAGGCACTGCATTTATACTGCCACATACCCTGTGAAACACAGTAATTCGAAACCAAAGAATGGGTATGTATAAGGCAAAAACCAATAAGTCATGGAATAGCTATGTGAATATCCAAAATATATTTTATTTGATTAGAACTCAGTATGCTATGCAGAGGTTAAAAACATTTAAAAATGGCATAGAGAAAATGGCATTGTACAAGTCAATGGGAAGGGGAGACAGACCACCATGATAAGTGGCAAACAAAGTAGTAACTCCCACTCACTCACCTAAACCCCTAGAGCAGACGTTCCTCAGGGGTTAGCTAACCCCTGAGGAAGCCACTTTTTGGCGATACGCGTGGGGCTCTTTCTTTTCCTCCCTCTTCCCTAAAACGGTTCTCACACAGGACATGCTGATCTCATGCTAATTTTGATGCAACATTTTTGTCCTTGTTCCTTTATCTTTGGCATTCGAACGTCTGCTCTAGGGGTTTAGGTGAGTGAGTGGGAGTTACTACTTTGTTTGCCACTTATGATGGTGGTCTGTCTCCCCTTCCCATTGACTTGTACATGGCATTCTCTATGCTGTTTTTAAATGATTTTAACCTCTGCATAGCATACTGAGTTCTAATCAAATAAAATATATTTTGGATATTCACATAGCTATTCCATGACTTATTGGTTTTTGCCTTATACATACCCATTCTTTGGTTTCGAGAAACTCAATTACAATAATATCATTCAAAAGGGGTGTAGGCTTGAGGTTCACCAATCAGAGGCAATGTGACAATAATTCTTATTCAGCCAATAGCAGACCATAAGAATATTTCAAATACATAATTATAATTCTTTATTAAAATGCTGACATCAGGCAACACCTGGAAACAAGCATACAATGGGGTGGTGTTAACGGTTCTTTCCCATGAGGGAGTTTGTTGCAAAAACGACAAATAGTTGTATTTTATGTCTGGGCGTTCAGCCAACCCGCTAGCCATGGATGCATGAAGACCACACAATGAACACATAAAGATAACACATTTCTTTGAGACTCGAGCAGAACTATGTAGAGGAAAGGTCATTAAAATAATGGAGAATACATATCTTAGTAATTCGGCATCCTGCTTGATAGTTCATAATGTTATTTAATACAGAGAATATAAGCAAATAGACCATCCTTCACAGTTGTCACCTAACTTTCCTGTGGTCCTGCAAGGCAATTCTGCTAAGTTATTCAGCAATATGTGAGCAAAGCATATATTAGTGCCTAACTAATAGAAATGTATTTATTTAGGATTATTACTTCTGGGTCTTAGAACAATGCGGCTTTTTCATGACAACTTCAACAATATTCATCTTGATTATTTAGTTTTATAACTTTCATATTTTTTTATAGACAAAGCAGAACACATTGGAACACAGCTGGGGGGATATTGTTTTCATATATCAGAGACATAAAGCAGAACTTGTTACGTCTAAGTTATTTTTATTGCTTTACAATGATCTGATTTGCAATAGTCATTAGCAAGATTAATATTTTACTGGTCTCCTTAAAATGAACCAATCAGAATCGAGCCTGCTAATGAAGACTAATAACTATATAAATTGGAATACATTAGGATGATTGTTCTATTATTCCCTTGTAGCACTCCTCATCTGCTTTCAATGCTATGCTGAAGATTGACATTTTATTGCAGTAACATACATGTTGGATAAACCGGCACTAGCTGAATGTGAGAGACATAGGCAGTTTACAGATGTAGTAGTGCTTAATTTGTCATTTAAATCGACTTTCCAATCCTCTGATTGAAGAGTCGTTCTGTGCCTCATATATAATAAGAAAAAATGCAGGCCGTTAAAAATTAAAAAGTGTGGTAGGTCTCTGTGTCCCAGTGCTCTTCTTACTGTCTGTAGCTTCAGTGCGTGATGTGGGCGGGCAGACGATGGCGAGTGACGTCACCAGCTTGTGCCTGCCCAATACATATGAAGACTGTGCTGGCATCTACATACAGACATAAGCACAGCCTAGCTCTATTCACACGAGCATGTTCGGTCCGTAATGGACGGAACCCTTTTTTCGGCTGCAAGTCCCGGACCGAACACACTGCAGGGAGCCGGGCTCCTAGCATCATAGTTATGTACGACGCTAGGAGTCCCTGCGTCGCTGCAGGACAACTGTCCCGTACTGAAAACATGATTACAGTACGGGACAGTAGTTCCACGGAGAGGCAGGGACTCCTAGCGTTGTACATAACTATGATGCTAGGAGCCCGGCTCCCTGTAGTGTGTTCGGTACGGGACTTGTGGCCGAAATACGTTCCGTCCTTTACGGACCGAACATGCTCGTGTGAATCCAGCCTAAGACTACCACTTGCCTCATATCACCCATATGCTAGTCTAAATTCTAGGTGTCTAATCGTCATGGCTACCACTATAATTATTGCGCCCACTTTTAGGGTTCCTTTACACGGCCCGATATTGACCTCGAAAACTAGCGCCAATTGGCAATACAGCTTGTCGACCAGAACCCGTTTACTCCCTTTAAATGGAGTAATGATTGTTTAGTATGGAGACAAGCGCTCATTACTGCGATCGTTCGTCCCCATATATTTCCATCATGTCGCAGCACATCTCCCTGTTTACACAGGTAGATGTACTACCGACTCGCGACCATTTTATTAGCTGCATAAAACTATCCGATCAGCTGAAGAACGAGCGTTTGCTTGTTCATCGGCTGATCGTTGTCCTGTTTACACAGAGCAATGATAAGGAACGAGATTCATATGAATGCTTATTTGACCGATCATTGACCCGTGTAAAAGAGCCTTCAGCCACTTGGTCAATCCCAGTAGAAAAGTGTTAATGGCAAATTTTATAACTGTTAACTCACTTATTCAAAGGAGTTGTCTGATTTAGGAAACCGTTTAATAAAAACACCCTACTATGAATTAATAAAAGAGGGTACCACATTCAGGACCTTAATCTTTTATCTAAAGCGGAGAGTGACTACAGAGAGCATCTCTTACTCTGGAGGACCTGGCACATATGTGTATTACACGGATAGCCCATTGATTTTTTAATGAGAACAGTGTAATGCTTAATTTCTCCTGTGGTGGTGCTGCAGGGAAATTGAGTACTTACTCTGGGACCCCCTACAGTTTACAGCTGTTAGACAGTGCCATTTCCTTATTATTTGGGGGACCCTTCTAATAAAAAGTAGTCAATTCATCTAACATAAGCATTATATTTACCTGTAATCCTATTTGAACGCTTAGATCATACACTGATGATTTGTGGCAAATGACATACTCATTTCTGCCACATCTTTAATGGATTTCCTCTTTATAGAATTGTTTCAATGACAAAAATATTTGTGAACAATAGGGGATTCCTCATGGTAAATTAAAGTGTTCATCCCCCTATAATAGACGCATGGCAAATTCAGGCCCCTCTTAATCTACATTGAGACATCAGTAGGAAGCAATGATAACACGTAGTATAATTGAGTTTCTATGGTGCCAATAGCATTAATAGATGCAGTGCAATGTTGCCACAAAACAGTGCCACGAGCAAGTTGCCGATGACTACAACTTGCCAGCAGTATTACAACTGGAATCAGCACTATAACTAATAATACATGTTTAAACCATTAATTGTTTGGTTGCTGGTCACTTTTAATTTATTTTCACTTCAAAATCATTAAAGAGCACCTGTCAGCCTCCCTGATATGTATTTTTTTATTAAATACTTGCATTCCCGGTGATATAACAATTCTGTAGAATCTTTGCTTTTAACTCTACATTGTACAGTTCCTCTGTTATTCCTCCTAGGAATTTATAAATAAATTGACAACTGGGTGTTACTAGTTGGGGTGTGTCACAACACAGTCTGCCACTGCCCAATCAGTGTTGACAGTGCCAGCCTCTGTAGGGACACACCCCCTTGACTATGGGTATAGATTCACTCAGTTGTCAATTTATTCATTAGTTTCCAGTAGGAATAACAGAGGAACGACATGTAATAAAAGGTTCTCCAGAATTGTTATTTCATGGGGAATACAGGTATTTACTAAAAACAGACATGTCAGGAGAGCTGACAGGTCCTCATTGTTCAGCACTACCCATGGATCATGTATTTTCTTACAGTCTACATGTCAGGGAAAAACCTAGTAGAGATAGGCAACAACTATAGAATAGGATCTAAGAACAATGCCTATCTAATGCATCATACTGAATGAAATGGATTGTATGTAGAGAATTGGTAAGACTGGAGCTTCATGAATATTGGTTCAGTTCATAAAATAGAGTCTCGAAAAGATTGTTTGGCCTTTAAGACTGTAGCATCTAATGAACTATGTGATCCATTCATCAATCCCAGAGCTTGATTATCGATAGCAGTGCTTCCATGTAATGTATCTGCCTACTAAGCTCTCCACATTCCTTTGCTAAAAGAAATGGAACATGACAAACCTATTTCTGGGAGCCCAGTCATTAGTCCTCCACCACAACAAGCATTAAGAGCTGTGCATTGGAGAGCAGCTGTGCTACACGGATAGCAAGCTTTCTTTAAACAAGATAAATGGACATCATCTTTTTAATGCAGCCGTTTTGGAACGTACAGCAAGACATAAATCATCCAGGTTCCTGTTTATGTATAAAATGTGCTGAAGGTTTGCTTTATGTTCTACATGGTTAAATTCTAGGCTTGCTCTTATATCCTTAAAAAAAAAAAAGTCTAAATCAATAAATTTATATAAAGCCTGTACCCCAAAAACAACAGGGTTCATTTGCCATTGTGCAAGTACAATTTCAGCGGCAGAATGCAATCCATGCTGGATTCCAATTTACGACAAAGACTTCCACCAATCTTCATCATCCCGAATATAACCTATTCATATTCTCATGCTGCAGGGGTTCTCCATTTTCTGTTATTTTTGTCAGAGTGATAGGATTAGGTTTTCCAATCACTTGGAACAGGGGAGACACATGTTGTTTAAAACGTACCTCCTGCCAAAAACAAAAATATCACATTGCTCCAGAATCCACGTAGTAAGCGTGTAAAGTCTTTTACTCTGACGATCAGAAGTCTTTCCTCCAGAACTATTAAAGTCTGTTCATTCAAATCTAGAAAGTGCGTAAAACATGATATTAACTGGGGTCTGATCTCTTTTCTCAAATTACGAACCGAAAAGTCCTAGATAGTAAAAGATCAGGAGATCCTATGTCCGATTTGGTCTCACTAATGGGGTTTTCCGGGACTCTGATATTGATGACCTTTTCTAAGGATAGGTCACCAGTATCAAAAACTCCTTTAATGAGACCAAATAGGGGATGCAGACTTGGGGGTTTGTAATCTGAGAAGGGAGACCACACCCCAGTAAATAGCCTCATCCGTATCAAAGTCCCCCAAAAAAAACCTTTAAGCCCACTTGTGAATTCTTAAGGTGGAAGATTTTCCTTACTCCCAAACTATTTTTAGCCAAGCCGGAGAAAAAAATTGGTAACTATCAAAGATATCCAGAGATTAAGAGTAAATGATCCAGTTTTAACAGAGACGAGGAGACCCATTAGAGATTATGACATGCAAAGCTTTACACCGGTCCCAGCTCCTCTGGTGGCATTTAATAGATTGCCAATGAGTCTCTCCTTCTGCTCATTAATGGGATTGTCTGGGATTAGAAATAAGGCCATACAGTACTTTTTCGCAGAAACATCACCACACCTGGGCATAGGCTGTGTCTAGTAATGCAGATCATCCCCATTCAACTGAATGGAACTGTTGCAATACTAGACACAGCCCAGGGACAAGTGTGGCGCTGTTACTGGAAAAAAGTACTGCATAGCGTTTATTACTAACTCCGAACAACCCCTTTGAGACCAATCAAATAGAAGACAAAAGTAAATCTCAATCAATTGCAATTTTTGCTTAAAATTTACCATGATTTGCATTGGACGTGGATCCAAGAATAAAAGTTGTGCAACACAGTCACTTCTAGCATAATCCTTCTAGCTGAAGACCAGGCCTCAGTTGTACCACCGGTAAAGTAATTGCACTGGGATGTATACTCAACGGGAATTCTGTCATATTCTAGAAGAAATGTCCACTTATATAATATAGATGTTCTACTACTAAATAATCAATACTCTAACCCCGATATTCCCACTGAAATCATGCTGGCCCGCCAAAGCCGGTATTTATACCTAATTACGTCTTTGTCCAAGTGTTATGTTCCTCTAGACTTCCTGATGGTCTACCTTCTCTTCATTATCCTGTGCATGTGGCAATTTCTTCGGTGAGCACATTAGGTTAAACCGTGGTCAGGCGAACCCTATGAAATAGTTATCTTCATGCATTTTTTATTTGCGGATCGTTCTTCATGAGGGCTAGAAATTTAAAAGTCAAATTAAAACCAGAGCTAATGGGTCTCTTGGGAAACTATTTAAAAACTTTAAGTTTTCAGTAGACTTCGGAATCACAAGAGTTGATCACATGAGCTTCCAGTTAGTTCATTTACATTCCTCAGTCACTGTCCATGAGAAGTATCGCTGAACGATTACAATAAATGAAGCATGTTCAACTTGAATTACATCAAAGAAGGAAAAGCCTTAAAGGACTTACTGCAAGGCAGGTGTTAATTATAATTTCAGACTTGTGAATTTCTCACACATTATTACAACCCAAACTGACAATGAAATGCAAATGAATCGCTCGTAGCTACGACCACTATTTTCCATCAATTATGAGAAAATTATGAGAAAATTGCAAGTTTGTCTAATGCTGCAACAACAATGTCTCATTTTTTCTTCTGTATTCAAATTACTTGCGTGGAAAATATTATAGAGAGCTACATGAATACTTTTGTTTTAGATTTCGTACTTTTGTTCTTTTTACTTTATTACAATCCATGAAGTGATATAATTATACATTTTAATTGCAGTCATAGTAGATGGCCTCTAAAGAAACATTTTGTGCTGTAAATATGCACGTCTTGATTACTAGGTATTGAGCATCAAGGGCTTTTATTGTCTGAAATGGACTAGCTACATATTACCAAATGAATAAATATGTCCATTAACAACGAAGAGGAACAGGTCGTGTAGAGAATAACGCTGTCTTTATCTAATTGCATACATACGTACGATTTATCTTGTGGTGGGAAAAAAAAACATGCATTGATCCTTTAGACCAGGGGTCTCAAACATGTGCCTCCTGAGGCTGTCATCTGCAGCCCTCGGGGCACCGAAGCTTCCGAGACATCCTCGGACAGCAGAGAGAAGATGGAAGGAGGATCGCCACACACATCCCCTGTAGAAAGTGCCGCACACCCCCTGTAGAAAGTGAAGCACACACCCCCTGTAGAAAGTGCCACACACACCCCCTGTAGGAAGTGCCACACACACCCCCTGTAGGAAGTGCCACACACACCCCCTGTAGGAAGGGCTGCACACACATCCCTGTAGAAAGTGCCACACACACACACACCCCTGTATAAAGTGCCACCGCCCTGGAGATAGCGCCCCGCACACACCACCCTGTCGACAGCACTACAACCCCCCCCCCCTCCCTGTAGATAGCTTCCTCTAGGAGTGGAATCCAAAGCCAGAGCGCTGGCTCTGGCCGGGGATTCCTCTCCTGGAGGAGCCCCGGACGTCACTGTTCATATGTTTAAATTTCCAGTAAGTTTAAACCTAGTGGTATTATTATAGTAATGTAGTATTGTTATAGTAATTCAAATATCTAATAGATTAACTATAATTTTGTATTGTATTCAGACCCCTGCTTTAGACCAATAGTCTCCAATCTGTGGCTCTCCAGCTGTTGCGAAACTACAAATCTCAAAAGATGGAGAGCAACAGGTTAGAGAATACTGTCAGATACTACGGAGGCAGTCCTTTTAAAAACAACTTGAGTAATCATGAGATTGTTGCTTGCAAACTTTTTAGAAACTTTATAGAAAAAAGCCATTGTCTGAGCTTTTCTTTAAAGGGAACCTGTCACATTGAACATGCTGTCCTATATGTGAGCAGCATGTTACAGAGAAGGAGGAACTGAGCAGATTAATATATATTTTGTGAGAAAAGATTCAGAATAACTTGTAATTTATTCATTCAAATTCCTGCTAGCGCTGGGCTTAAGAGTTCAGTGGGCAGTCCTAATCAGTGATTAACAGCCTTCCCTGTATCAATCACTAAATAAGACCTCCCACTGGACTCCTAAGCCCAGTGTTAGCAGGAATTTAAATAAATATGTTACACATTAGACCGAATCTATTTTCACAAAACTATATATTAATATATGTAGCTCATTTTGCCCAATAACATGTCGCATGCAGATCAGACGGGATGTAGTGACAGGTTCCCTTTAAGAAGCCATTGCTTTGTTTCACATACTGGAGATATGTTTTATACAGATAGCGTTACACCTTGATTGTACCATCAATTTCAACAACACCTTGTGAATAAGCACTGGAACTATAAAGAGTAACTCTAGACTAAGCTTACGATGGATCTCCCATCCCTCAAAAACCTACTTACCTGATGTGTCATGATCCAGAGATGTTCTGACCTGCTGACTCTATGCTGTGACTCTCCCTCCACCTTCATAGTGGTGTCATGAGCAACCTCGTTTCAGTTGTTCCAATGGAGAAGGCGTAATGTGAAACTACTGGGCTTCAATGCATAATCTGTAATAGGGACCCTCAAATGTCACATTCCATTTTTGGTAATGCTGCCCTCTTATGTAACGGGTGTTGGGGCCTTGGAACCACAGCAAACTTTTCACCACCTATAGTTACAACCCACCCTGACACAGTGGATCATAATATCTTTCAATTCAGGCAATGAAGCAGTTATATTATAGTAGAAACAGACAGGAAAAACCCCAAGTAACTTGACAAAGAAGGATCTCAGTTTTGTTTGGTGGTACATCACGCCTGACCAAATGGCAAATACTGATATTTCAGCCGTGAGAATCACCGACAAAATAGGCAAGGGTCATGTTAATTCTACACTCGTAAATTATTTTTTTAAGACACTAAGTAAAATGTACATTTGTTAACAATCTATAAAATAAGTGGATTTTGAAAATAAGCAATTGATTTAGGGAAAAAACATCATCAGAAACATGAATAAGAAAGGAGAACGATCCTTCAATGGTAGCTGGTCCGACTTTCATGTTATGCATCTTTGACAACAGTGGCCAATTTATCATGAAGAAGAAAGAATCTTTACTCGCTCTTGAGAAATGTAACTTGTGTCTTCTAACATGCCTACTTGCATATCAAGACCTTAGATAATAGCTGAATATTTTATTATATATTTACAGTGCACAATTTTCCTACAATTTGCCAACATATTGATAACATTTCCTTGTCCTCATTTGATTTTTTTTTCTTCTTTGTATGGAGAAATATTGATTAAACAAATACAATATGAAGTAAGTAGGGGGCTCCTGTAATAAACAAGGTCAGGCCTTTCTACAACAAGGAGAATATGGAATCATTGTTGGTGCAACCTTATTTATCTTCATGAAGACCAAGAACCCTTTCATTTTGTTCCTAACCATTTTATAAGTAAACTCAAGATTTCCAGTATTGGGCTATTTGGTTATTCTACAAAATGTTGTTCATTCACTGCCAATAAGAAAATTAAAAATGGATGGATGCATTTGTTTCATATAAAAACTATATAAACGTTCATGAAAGATAGAGCTAATAGTATACATATTGGACAGAAGGTTCCATAGCAAAGAGGTGTGTGATACTGTCTGCTAGGGCTGGAGTGTGAGATGGGCTTTTTGGCGTAGAGTCATATCGCTTCTATCCAACCCCTTGTTAGATACAGTTTCCATACCTCCCAACCGTCCCAGATTTAGCGGGACAGTCCCGGATTCCAGGCTGCCAGTGGTATGTCCCAGTTTTAACGGTATCTACGTCCTCAGGACGAAAGTTAAAACTCCCTGCTTCCTCATTTACTATGTAATGCTTGCCATGAGTGACTAGGCACTGACAGGCATGATGGGAAAAGTGAGTATATTTTTTCTTAAACTCTATTGGAGCATTATACTGTATCTTGGCAGCTAAGGAGGAATTATACGGTATTGGGGCATCTGTGTGGGCATTATACTGTATGGGGGCAGCTATGGGGACATTATACTGTATAGGGCGGCTATGGGGACATTATAATGTGTGTGGGCAGCTATTTAGCATTATACTGTGTGGGAGGCACTATGGGACATTATCCTGTGTGGGAGGCACTATGGGACATTATCCTGTGTTGGGGCACTATGGGGCATTATCCTGTGTTGGGACACTATGGGGCATTATACTGTGTGGGGGCAGCTATGGGGTCATTATAGTGTGTGGGGGCTCTATAGGGGCATTATACTGTGGGGAGGCACTATGGGAGCAGGATACTGTGTGGGCTGAACGGGTATGTATGGGCAGGGATTGGGTGGGGTTAGAGGCGTGACTTAACAGGGGAAACATTTGCCGTGGCGCGCCTTATCTGTTTTTCCTCTTTGCAATACTTGAAAGTTAGGAGGTATGAGTTTCTTAAATAAAAATACAACTATTTTGTAAACTTACATGGGGTGAGTGGCCCTTATGGATCTGCGGACCTCCTAGTTTTGATGGAGACTCAATGTTTTACACAGTAATATCACATATTACATCTATATCGCACTTAGCTGTTATGAATTATAGTTGTAAATATACTAATAATGTGTAATTTTCAGCACAAACTTCCATGACATATTATCGTTTCTCATCTATTTTATTTTCTAGATGACTGGATTTTTCCTGACAGTCTTCACGATGTATCCAAACTGACTGACACTCTACATCAAACAGACATCAGCAATGTATGTGAGCAGTTGGCAGATAACAGCCAAAGTAACACTGTCTATCCTGCAGAAAGGACCCCCGGGGACCCCAACAACATTTTCACTTACTCTTCGCTGTCTGACTCAGTGCATCATGGGAAACTTCAGGGTCAATCATCTGTCAGGGATACAGTCTCTCTGGAAGTCTTGGAACATGACAGACGAGGGGCACGGATGGAAGATGATTTCTATGGAAGTGACAACAGCATTGAGGTAATTTTCAGTTTTAAAGTTGCAACTGGGAAAAGGCATTTCTGCTCTAGTGCAATGGTCTGCAGCAGGATATGTGTTTATTAATGGTTATAATACATGCCAAAGGAGATTTTCCATTGATATGTCTGTAAATAATATTTGTGTAAGCATTGCATTCAGATGTCAAAACCGGATGATTATACAGAGATGAGCGGCGCTACATAGGCACTACTTATCTCGTCCTGCAGAAGTGGTCTGTCACAGATCACTTTCGTAGAAAGTTCCTTCTTCTGTGTCATGACTGGTTGACTGACATATATTGCTCCCCCTCTTTTTAAAAAAGAGCAGCTGCAGTATGTATTATACAGTTCTGTGTCCCGGCTGCTGCAGAACATCATAATATGCACCTCATCTGCTACAAAACCCCATAGCACACACCTCAGCTGCTGCAGAACTTAATAATGCAAACCTCTTCTGCTGCAGACCTATGAAAACGATGGGGGTGTTTTATGTCAATCAATCAATCAATCAATCAATCAATCAATCAATCAATCAATCAATCAATGGTGGACAGGACTCTTTCCCCTAATCTTCAAAACAAAGTTCTGCAGCAGCTGAGGTGTATATTATAGGGAATAATGTACTTCCTATTATAAAGTATTATTATTAAGTTACCTTGGAGTTCCATGACCGGTATAAACAGGGCCATACATAGAAGAGAGGGGGCCCTATAGCAAAGGTCATAAAGGGCCCCCATTATGGTACCGGGTTTTGCCGCCCGAGGGCCTAATGTTTGTTTCCCCTTCCATCCCCCTTCTATGACCCTTGGGCTAATTTCCTACCTCTTGCTTGTTAACAATGCCGTTCCTCTGGAGAGGGGAATCCTGCACAGGTTCTCGCCACGCAGGGATTGGACCAGGACTGTACCCCCTATGTTCAAGCCCTCTAGCATCTGTATGGTCTGTCTCTAGGGTATGTTTTCCCCCTGTAAATAAAATACCTGGCCTTCGACCTTGTGATTTTATATGGTCACAGAACTCCTATTCTTATAATTTACAGCAGTGGGTACATTATCCCATATAGAAATACATTATGTAGAACCAAAATGAGATAAAGACTGTAAAGTTTGTATTATAGGGCATCCTGGATATATTGGAGCTTATTAACAGGAATGTCCAACTATCTGGTAACACTGATTTATTCGCTACAAGGTTAAAAAATAAATAACTGGAATAAGATGATATTAATACAGTTTTTTGGGGCTGTTAAACCCTGGTGAAATGCTCCCCACCTGGTGAACCTGTCCAAAAGTTAGTCGCTTCTGGATACACACCTATGGCCTCATTCTCACTATTACAGCAGTAAACCGTGTGAAGGACCCCTAGGAAGCCCTGCTAAACAGGCATATCCCCAAAATCCCTAAACCAATTTAAAGGGAACCTGTCACGCGTTTTGGAGTCACTAAACCATCTGCATGCCATTATGCAGCTGGGATTTAGTATTCCAAACCTGCCAACCTCTAAAAATGACGGTTTCGGGGATAGTTAATAAAGTTACTTGAAATTTACAGTAATAAGACCTGGATTAACATTGGGTGCATGCACATTGTGCACATGAACAGAGGATAGCACACAGCGCTTGCGCAGTGAAGTTAGATACTGTCCCCGGGTTCATGTCCGCAATGCGCATGCGCCAGACTCCTTGACCGGACTTCTCTCGGTAACTTGTAATATAACTTAATAACTATTGCCGAGGTGGCCGGTTTTGAGGTTGGCAGGTTTGGAAAAATAAACACCAGCTACATAACGGGATGCTGGTGGCGTAGTGGCTCAAAACCGAGTAACAGGTTCCCTTTAAGCCCTTATCTCTTTTGTCTTCCTGGTCATCAGACAGACTGCAGCGGCTTCTTGGGAAAAATCTGACACTGGAATTCTCCAAAGTCAAACTCCGCCTTTCGTGGTATATAATAAAAAAAAAAATACCTCTATTCTTCAGGACAGACAGACAGGAGATATTTAGGCAAATCTGGACCCCTTGGTGCAACCACATTCAATATACTCCAAAGGGCAACGGCTTTACGTCTCATGCACACGACCGAGTGTGCCGTCCGAGTCCCGTCAGTGATCTGAGGAAAGATAGGACATGTTCTATTTTTCCTCGGATCGGAGACTCGGACCATTTTTCACGGACCCGATTCACCCGCTAAAGTGAGTGGCACAACGGTTATGTGCAAGAGACCTTACTACTCCTTAGATGCCCTTATTCTAGGTAGAATTAGGTAGCTCCACTAAGGGCTTATTCACACGAATGGGTGTCAAATTGGCTGTGAAAAATGGCGATTATCCAGGCCGATTTGCATCCGTGCGGGACCTGATTTCACAGATCCCTCATAAACTTGAGTCTATTTAGGCATCCGTGAAAACGGGCTAAAACAGGACATGTCCTATTTTTTCACGGGCCGTTCACACGGTCTGTTAAAAAATGGCCCTGTGAATAGCCCCATAAAATTACATTGACTTTAATGCAGCCGTGTGACGGCCATTAAAAAACGTCCGTCCCACGGCCAATTACGCTGTTCTCGTGAATAACCTCTTACTTTTAAACTTTTTAAAACATTTACCCAAGTCTTGTAAGTTCCAACCTGGTTTAAATGCTTAGAATGGAGTTATATACATCTTCCTATCTTGGTAGACACCATTCGATATTGTTATATTCAAACTTGTCTTATATCTTCTTTGGGTAACCTACTTCTGTTACTTATATTTTAAAATGATGAAGGTTTGTAATTCTTATGACATTAAAATCTCAATAAAGACATGGAACTGCTACAGTAAGACATAATATTAAAGTGCAGTCTTTGCGTGTCCTATAATAGCCTCTGTAATGTCACATATTACATATGCAGCCTTAAGCACTTCCTGAGTATGATAAAGGGAGATGATGAATATTGCTAAGAGCACATTCATTGATCCGGTTCTGCAGATACGCTATTAGAAATGTTGCATTTTTCTCCATCATATGTCAGTCAGAAAACCTACTCGACATTCCGAGGTGATTTGTTATTTTGGAACAAAGCTTACAGTGATTTTTTTTTTATGATCGACAGAATTTGTGCGGACTCTCTTAGAAATTATATTTATGTTGGTATAGTTATAAAGCAGAACATACAGGAGAATGATTGCACTTTGAAGCTCCTTGCAATATTCATTAGCTTGGCCATATTGACATAGTTATAAATGGCACTGTATCCAAATTCTTTCCCAGCTTCCATAATATTCAAAAGCCAATGAACTGGCCCGATTTTGTCTATTAGTTTCTTTGGACAAGCCAGTATGACCAGTTACAGTTATATGTCATAGGTTGTCCAGGAATAGAAAAATAGGTCTGCCGTTTTTTTTTTCCAGAAACAGCGCCACCCTTGCACATTGACTGTGTCTGGTATTGCAGCTCAGCTTAATTGAGTTCAATTTTTTTCAGATTGTCAAGCAAGAATTAAATAACATATCCTTAGTACAGGTCAATATCAATATCTAAACAATGTGGGTCTGACTCCCAGTAGCCCCGCTGATCAGCTGAATAAAGTGGCCGAGGCGCTCCAGCCGGTTGGGTGGGATAACATGATTACAATGCATCATACAGATTATGTTTTTTCCCCTTTCTGTGTGCAATGACCCCAATATTTTGTAATCTGTGGGATCCTCTAAGAATGGAACGAAAAAGGAAATATTATTACCATAAGGATCCCTTACAGGACCATATCACTTAATGGGTGGATCCCTGGGAACTAATGGTCTCCATTTTTGTACATTAAACTCTATGAAATGGAGCCCATTCATTTAATAACTGTATAACTGTGTGGGTCCCATGCAGTAATTTTTTTGGAGGCAGTTTGTTGGCCTCATTGGTCTGTTCTGATTTTGGCTATCACATTTAATAGCTCAAGATCTGAGGCGTAACTTGAAGCTGTTGGGCCGCAATGCAAAATCTGTAACATTTCCTCCAACTAATATAATTATTTATAGTACTGGTTTCCTCAAATAGGGCAGAGTGAATTTTTTGGCCCCTTCAGGTTCCAGCGCCCGATGCGACCGAAACTCACCTCCTAGTGATTCACCCCTGCTCGATAAACACTGAATGATTGAGACGTAATAACTACAACAGACAGTAAAACAAGATATGATACAACACTTAACATATTATCCGGGAAGTTAGAAATTCAAACAACTACAGATAATACTTTATATTCATAGATACTTTCTGTCTATTCAGGCCAGTAGACATCACTCCAGCAAACTTCATTAGAAGTTGATTTTCTTGTATTATTTCTAGTTGAATGGCAGCATGACATTGTCCTCAAGTCTTTGTGATAGCCAGATTCCTTCTTTTTAAATCCAGTCACAACTACAGACACTTAGGATTTTGTATGCCAATTAAGCTAGTCGGCAGACTGATTAAATAAATGACTGAATATTTTAAGGTTGATTTCTCTCTAATAAATTCAATAGCATAGGCTAGTGCAGTGCATAATGATTATACGGCGTATTTAAGTACTATATTGTATTCAGCCTTTATCTCCTACTCACCGGCGATATACCAGAAATGGACACAGCTTTTGGCCTCATGCCATTGCGGATAGTATAGTACACATTCTATCCTATGGGACAATGGTTTCCACGGTCCGTGCATTGACTGGGAGCCCGCGCTCCTTAAAGTCAATGCACATCTTGTGTGCGCACGGTCCGTGATTGCAGACGGCCCATGGATGACACTCCTCGGGACGTTGGTACCGTAATCATGAAACCGGCCTTAATTTCCTGTAACCTACTGTATGAAGAAGGGACGGAATCAAGCAGGACACAATGATAAGCAGTAAAAATACACACCTAATATACACATAATACTGTATACATGCAAGGATGCAAGGAAATTTCTAATTACCCACCATCGACCTGTGAATCTGTCAGCAGACACAGGCTGTTTCATTACAGTGTATATTTTGGAATTTATTGACCGATGCAAGGTTACCATAAACAGCATTGTGAACTCTATTGATGGTTGTAGAAGGGTCAAGATCCCATAGCAAACGTGTCCAGAGCCGTAAATTTATCATGATTGAAGTCATGCAGTCCAGGGTCCGGCAATGGAGATGTACCGGAGCTGGGTACTCGGTGCAGAGACAGTAGGGTAGTCAAACAGTCCAGGGTTCAGTATTTATACAAAAAAGAAAAAAAGAAACAAAGCGCACATAGTGCATGAAACAGTTAAAAGCTTGGTGTGTACTGGGTTCAAGTTATGCTAACCTTGTACGGTTATGCTGGGAGCATAACATCCAGTGTAGTATATTCCAGTATTCCACTGGGACATCATCACTTGGGTCTTGGTGCAGCCTGAGATCCGATTCGAGAGCTAGATGAGTCTCTATGTTTGAGCAATAGAAGTAACGAAGAAAAAAATATACTGTATATTGTACTAAATAAAATCCTTTTGTACTTACCTTGTCTACGGGACTGGGATGAACGAACAATTCTAGCCGTGGACCACACACAAACCAGCTGCGCCAGAGAGATATCTGCCTTTTTTCTTCGTTACGTCCAGGGGTCAGTAACGGTATGCAGCAGAGCTGGTAATGCAGTGCCAAGGATCATTAAACAACAAAGTCAGGAACAGATCGGGGCACAACTGAAAACAAATATGATAAGAAAAAGTCCAACCAGGTTAGAGAAGAAACTTCAATAACTGGCTCAGAGGCCAGTGTATGGACTAATCAAATAGAGCCCCTATCGCTCTGATCAGCTAGATGGCTAAGCACTCCAGCCGATATCCCTGCCAGCCCTGCCAAGAAACTCATTGTGGCGGCTGGGAAAGGGGTACAGCATCAAGGCGGGGCAAGGTAAGTACATTACAAATTCAATCCAGAAAATCTGCCGCATAATAACTCCTCAACATTGAAAATGCAACACCAGGAAGAAAAACTTTTGGAATCGTGGAGATCACAGGATCGATAGACATGTTAATGATAAGCAAATGATAAAAAAAATGGAAACAAAATATTCCAAACGTATTGATTTATTCAGTATCAAGTATGAGTGCCACGCACAGAAATACCTGTACATGCGTGGTTATACCATGCTGAATACACTTGGGCATGCAAATCATCAAGATTGGCTGCTGGCAGCTCCCTTTGCAATTGCCAAGCAATGATGTCCCAGATGTTCTCGATGTGAGACAAGTCCGGAGATGCTGCAGGCCGTGGTAGCACGTTTAGACCACGCAGACTGCTCACAGTACCATGAGCAACATGCGGCCTTGCGTTGTCCTGTTGAAAAACTTTGGGACACTATGGAGAATTGGCCTTACCACTGGTTCCACGACCAAATTAATGTAAGTGTGCCTGAAATGAAGACTAGAGGGATCCGGCTACTGTACATTATGCCACCCAACACCATAATCGCAGGAGTAGGACTGGTGTGTCATTCCCTTGTGAAGACCTCTTCATGGTGTTGTTCACGTGGTCTTCAGACCATCTCTGGCTATAATTGCGTCCGAGACAAAAGCGGGATTCATTGCTGAAGAGGGTAGACCTCCATTCCAGCCTCCACTGCCCGTCTTGCTGAGCCTTTGAGAGTTGTGGCATGTGGTAAATGGAGAACTTGTAGCTGCATGTCTGGCTCGTAGCCCAATGTCGTGCAAAAGCCTTCTGATGGTTTGTTTCGAAACTGGTTGCCGCCCTAGGGTTGGGATGTGACGTCCAATGTCACTTGCAGTACAGAAAAGATCACTACGCACCATTCTTCCAATCAGACGATCCGTCCGTGCAGAGGTTTGCCTCCGTGCACATCTTGCTGCCTTTCCCATTCGTTGTTGTTCTCCCAACCTCCGGGACACGCAACGTTGAACAGTGCTGACATCTCGGCCTAGGCGCATAATCTGCTGGGGCGATAAACCAAAGTCTCTCAGTTCAAAGACTCTGTCACTCTCAGTTTGCGACAAGTGGCGATAACTGGCACATCGATGAACTGGAGGCATCGCACAATCATCCCACGCCACTTGATCCGATTTTTGAGGTGTCATATAGCTAACAAAAGTTTGCTTTAACTCTGGCTTTTATGCTGCCACCCCCCCCCCCCCTACATGCCACAGATTGGAGCTAGGTGCTTGAAAATGTGATCATTTGCAGATCTTAGCGACACCTGCTACTTCCTCGATTTTCATAACCTTACCGCTTGCCCTTCTTGGTGTTGCAATTTCAATGTTGAGGAGTGTATTTAATTGAGTAATATTGCTTATCTATGGGCTTTTGATATGACAGTTTTGACTGTTGAGTCTTCCCTTAGAGCTGGTAAATTATTAATTTGCGGGAGAAACACTGGGGCTTCTACGTACAAGTTTATGTTTTTATAAAGGGTAACTATACTTCTGCAAGCAAACACAACATTACAGCAATTTCTTCTCTACAAACGTGAAATATTCTACAGCTGTACCATGCTGAGCATATACATTACACTGCATTTATTGCAGTTGTGTCTGGTGTGTACTTACTCTACAAAGGCATATACTTGTACCTGATAATGACATGTCTAGTACAAATACTGTAAATAATTTATTATTACGAGTAATCCAATTCGTAGTTTATTCAATTTGATAATGTTTATGTAGTAACTAGACCAAAGGAAGGGTAGAAAAAAGGGAATGGAAAAAGGATACATATATTTTTTTTCCATGCAATAAAAATATATCTAAATCATTCATTCACATTTTATATCTTCAGCAATCACTTAACCAACCATGCTGTGAGTAAGGGGCATGATGTTATACACACCTAAGTGGTTGGACTCTTTCTTGTTCTTGATGTTTGGATTTTAACATTATCTTCAATAACGTTTTAAAGGGATCGTATGAGTTTAGAAAAACATGGCTGTTATCTTCCAGAAACAGAGCCATTCTTGTCCATGGGTTGTGTCTGGTATTCCAGCTCAGCCTCATTCACTTTGGATTACCCCTTTTTTTTGTATGATCCCCTGACCGTAAACTGATCACACTGCTGGTACCACTAGCAGTCAGCTATAATCTGTGGAGAATCCCAGCAGCAAGTGTTAAATTCCCCTGCAGCGCCACAGGGCAAATGAAGCATTACAAAGTGCCTGTAATGCCCTTGGCTGCGGGCCATCAGCGCCACTCTCCCCATGACAGCCGCAGCCACGAGTCGGCGACCGCTGGCCCCAGTCTCCTTCCCAGGAGACGCCAGCGCTCGCTTCCACTCACCTCAGCCAGATCCCGTAGGGTGCGTGCGCACGCTCATGCCCGCTCTTAAAGGGGCAGCGCACTCATTGGACTTTGATGAAGTATCAGGACATGAGTACCCTGGACTATAAGAGGGGTCCAGCCCCCTGCTTCGATGCCTGAGCGTTGTTGTTGTTTCCCTAGTTTGTCTATGCAATGGTCTCCTAGTGTGTTCCTGTTCCCTGCATTCTGTTCTATCCTGGTCGAGTACTGTGCTGAGCCTAAGTCGTGCCGTGCTGTATACCATGCCTGACCTGCTTCTCCTCACCTGACGTCTACCCGCTGCCTAGTCCCAGCCGAGCCTGCCTTGCTACTGTCCGAGCTGTCACAGGTACCCTATACGAACTATAGACATTGACCTGCGCCCTGTTGGCCAGCTGCCATACCGCCAAGGCGGTACGGCCCAGTGGGTCCACAAACACTACGTGACAGTGCCCATTGAAATTAATGGGCTGTCCATGTAATACATGGACAAGCCAGACACTATGAGGGACGAGACGCTCTTTGTAACTGCTCTCCGCTATGGCTGTAAGATGAGGTTCCTGAACGGGGACACCACTCTATTAACTAAGTATTCCCTAAAAGCATATTTGAAAATTGAACAACCCCTTTAAGAAATATCTCATGTCTATGGCCATTTTAAGATTAGGCCTAAATTACTGGTGGCTTGTTATACTGATTTCATGGGTTAGAGATACTTTTCTGAAATTGATTTCTCCTATTCCATTTTATGTTTCAATGTTTTATCGTATTATGTAACATATTTTGTCATAGCCATATTGGAAAACATCAAAATGTATTAAGCCTTCCTTATTAAAACTTTCTAACAGTAAAACTGTCTGTGTTGCCCATAGCAACCAATCAGAGCTCAGCTTTCCATATTCCAGAGCAGTTTATGAAATGAAAGCTGAGTGCTGATTGGTTGCTATGGACAACAAAGACCGTTTTACTATTACACAGTTTTTATAAATGGAGCCCATGGGGTTTACATATCCCCATCCACTATTCCATCACAATCATAGTAAATGTTCATAATATTAGTTTACTTAACATTTCTCCATTGTCTAAACATATTTTACCTTTGTATTATTCCTTCACTATAAAGACACACTTAATTGGTTCTATATAAATAATTCAGTTAAAATGCTATTCCGGGTCCCTAGGCAGAAGTAGATCATTTGAGTTAAATTTGAATAAAATGATTCTCATATTTAAAAAGAATATTTTTACAGATAAAGCCTTCGAGACACTGGATTTTCATTTTGTGAAATTGCCTGTGTGGGATTTCAGTTAGCTCCTGTCTTTTCATCCCTCTCGATATGCCTCGTAGACTATTTCTTTTATTATATACTGCTCCATGTGAGATTTCATATAGGAATGTATTTTATTTTAATTCAAAGCAAGTTCCTCATCGTAACTTGCTAAAAATCTAAAGAAGGAATGTAACACTCTGACCCTGCTGGTACAAGTCTAACATTATAAACGCACATCTTTGGAGAAGGTCTTTGTTTTTGCAAATATGTATTTTAAAAAGAGAAGCGTTTCGAAAAAAGAATGTCGTAAAGCAGAGATTGGCAGAATGCTTGTCAATTCTGAAGATTGCGGCGGCTTTACGGGCTATTCCTGACTCCAAGTAGCCACATAAAAAATAATTCCCAAAATTCTGACGATTTTATAATAATAATAGCGTCTCAATCAAAACAACTACAAGTACACCATGGTAACTTTTGTTCACCGTGGACTCGGGCGACCATGAAACGTCCTCAATCCCTTTTGCAGTAAATTGTGCTGAGTAAAAATGGTGCTGAGGTAGATAAATCAAATCACTGTAGTTTCACTTTTAAGGGGTAGTCCGACCATTAATAAAACGGGGCAGGAATAGCTAAGTCTTCGTTCACAACTGTGTTGTGACAAACGGAAACCATTAGTTAGGTTTCCGTCACCATTGAGTTCAATGGTGAGGGAAACGGAAGCTAAGGTTTCCGTTTGCCTTTCCGTTAGGGGGTTAACCCGACGGAAACCTCAGACAGAACCCCTCAGCGGACACGAACGGTGATGTGAACCGTCCCTTAAACCTTCCTTTTTTTGACTGATCCTTTTGCAGGATCCGCTGGCTCTTTTTTACCACAATGACTCTCCATCACGGAGCCTTGCAGCCAATCTCTGCCCACAGCAGTGACTTCAGTTGGTTATTCCCGCTACACAATTTTAATGAAATGTAGTTCCTGGTCAGTGAAGAAACATTGTGGGCATCAAGTGGTTAGTAGTGCTTTTCCATTAATCTCTACTTTCATATTGGACAGTAACTTCGCCCTTTGATAACAGGACATTGTTAAAATGGTAGATCTTACAGGAGCACTCTGTAAAATTCAAAGAACATCAAGGAGCATATACACAGTGTATTAGTTTAGCCCAGAGTGTTTGTTTAAACAATAAAATAAAAAAGGCTGCAGCATATCCCCCTACCCATTGTTTTGCCTGCAATGGAGAACAAGCAAGATTAATGGGGTTTTCTCATTATGGGGCGGTTTTTTATACTAGGTCATCAGTATATGTTCGGTGGGGGTTCGACACCCGCACCGATCAGCTGTTACGGCTATTTCCGGCACTGGAAGTTATACAGTTTTCAGAGCCGAAAGCAGAAGGCTCCGACCACTGTACTGTACTGCAGCTCTGCTCCTATTCAAGTGTATATAGTTGCCTTAGGATCTTGCTTCAGTCTTTACAAAATGAATTGGTAAGTAATTACTTTCTGCTTAGGTTTTTTTTCTGAAGAACAGTGTTGTCATTGTCTCTCTTGCACAGCAGAATCGCATAATGTTGCAAAACTTGTAATGCTACCATGAAGTCTCTGGGCAGAGGTTAGCAATGCAAATGATGGTGTGCAGCCAGACCCTTAAGCCTCATGCACACTTCCGTTGACCGTCGTACGGCCGCTAATGACGGATCCATGAAACACGGACTGCTCCTGGATGGCTTCCGCTTGCAGTCCGTTTCAACAAACCAAATGAATGAAAAGGCAGAGACTGTTACTCCAAAAATGGACAGGAGTAGGACCTGCCCTATTTTTGTTGGAACGGCCACACGGTTCAGTTAAAACAACGGAAGTGTCCATGCCCCCATAGAAATTAATGTGTCAGGGTGCTATCCATTAAAAAAATGGATAGCACCCTGAATAAAATAAGTGCAGTGGGCATGAGTCCTTACGGGTATTTAGCAAAACCAGTTTTTCAAATGTATGTAGTTTGTGATTACGGACCACCACTAATTTTCAAAATGAACACTTAAACCCTGTGTCACGTTGGGTACGTGGACCCACTGGGCCGTAGCGCCTTGACGGTATGGCAGCTGGCCAACAGGACACAGGTCACAGTCTATAGTTTGTATAGTGTACCTGTGGTAGCTCGGACAGTAGTAAGACAGGCTCGGCTGGGACTAGGCAGCAGGCAGGCGCCAGGCGTGGTATACAGCACACCATGACTTGACCACAACACGGCACTTGACCAGGATAGCACGGGATACAGGTTACAGGTAGCAGGAATGGGAAACACTGGGAACTGGGAAACGCTAGGAGACCATTTGCTTAGACAAACTAAAGGTAAGACAACAAGGCTCAGGCAAGGCAGGAAGGGGCTGGGCCCCTCTTATAGTTCAGGGTGCTCATGGGCTAATTTTGACTTTAACTCAATTGCACGCACTGGCGCTTTAAGAGCGGCCACGAGCGTGTGCGTGCACCCTACGGGACCCGGCCGAGGTAAGCCGAAGTGAGCGCTGGTGTCTCCTGAGGCGGAGGCTGGCGCCAGCACTCGCACATCCTTGGCTGCGGCCGTCAGGAGGTGAGTAAGCCTGATGGCCCGTGGCCATGGGCATGACACCCTGTTGTCACTGCTCAGAGATTTCTGTTACTGGAAATCTAGCATAACATTCTAAGAAAAGGGTCATCTAACCAGAAATAAAATAGCAAACTGGGGTATTACTCTCGCTGTATAGACATACAAAATATCGCTTAAAAATGATAATTTTTTAGGGAAGAAACACTGTTAATTCCACAATCGTGCGTTCAGCAGAACCCATTTACTTTCATAGTGTTTAATATATGTGAGACCTGATACCATTTAATTCCTCAGAATACTGGAATCACGGGTCCATCCCTGCAATTTCCACTTATTTAAACAGTACAATGAAGTTGATTGCATGGAAATTCCCCCAAGACTTGTCCCCATAGATAATCTATACATCTCGTCTGAAAGGTTAGCGTATTTGTGGAGCAAGCGCTGAAAAGATCTGAAGGATGTAATTACTGCTTGCAAATTATCCTGGATTTAGGTTACATTTCTTAACTTCCTTCTTGTAGAACAAATTTGGTCCATTTGCATGAAACTGTGTCTTTTAGAGAACTAACCTGAACAGATCAAGAACCTTTTGATATCTGCACACGTTTGCCTCTGCTAGATACTGTCCTAATGGGCCTAAGTGAGCGCCGCTTATCACATTAGAAGATAAATAGAATTTAAAAGTCAAATTGGACTCTGGAGCTCGTTCTTTGCAGAGTTCTTTCACCCATAAACAAGAAGTATTTAGAGTACACTCTGACTGTGTAAACATATGGTGTAGTATATAGTACGGAAATGGAAAGTTACTACTGCATAGCCATTGTGGGAGTGTTTAGCAATGTGATCAGATTTATTCCAGCCTGCTGCTGTGGGTCCAGGAGGTGTTAGGCCCTTCTCTCGTGTAGGTTTAAAATCCACCTTTGAAGGATGAGGTTGCTTGTGTTGGACCCAAATCAGTACACAAGACCCTCTTTGCCCATAGCATTGGGTGGCAGTTGATGGTACACCCAGAGATTAGAAAGTTCTGGATTATCTGCTGTTTAAATAATAATTTGACTAAACTTCAAGCAATAGATCAACGAAGTCTTGACATACACGATATAGACAAAAGTATTGAGACACCTACACTTTACACCTACAGGAGCTTTTATGATATCCCATTCTAAATCCATATGGAGTTGGTCCCCCTCCCCCTTTGGAGCAAAAACAGCTTCTACTCTTCTGGGAAGGCTTTCTTCAAGATTTTGGAGTGTGTATGTTGGAATTTTTGCCCATTCATCCAGAAGAGCATTTGTGAGGTCAGACACTGATGTTGAAGGAGAGGGCCTGGCTAGCAAAGGTGTTTATCACAAAGGTGTTGGATGGGGTTGAGGTCAGGGGTCTGTGCGGCCAGTCAAGTTCTTCCACACCAAACTCACCCAACCATTCCGTTAAGGAACTTGATTTGTGCACTGGGGTTGCAGTCTTGCTGAAACAGAAAAGGGACGAAACCTAAACTGTTCCCACAAAGTTGGAAGCTACAATTGTCCAAAATGTCTTGTTATGCTGAAGCATTAAGATTTCCCTTCACTGGAACTAAGGGGCCGACCCCTGAAAAACAACCCCATAACATTATCCCTCCTCCACCAAAATCTACAGTTGGCACAATGCAGTCAGGCAGGTAACATTCTCCTGGCATTTGCCAAACCCAGACTCATCTATCAGACCTCCAGATAGAGAAGCGTGATTCATCACTCCGCAAAATACGTTTCCACCGCTCCAGAGTCCAGTGGTGGCAGCTTTACACCACTCCATCCAACGCATTGTGATTGGTGATGTAAGAATTGCATGCAGTTGCTCGACCATAGGAACCCCTTGTCATGAAGAGCCAGGGCACACTTTTGTGCGGATGTTAATGACAGAGAAGGTTTGGGTACTCTGCAGTTATTGAGTCAGCAGAGCGTTGGCGACTTTTATGCACCAAGCGCCTCAGAACTCAGCAACCCTGCTCTACTTTACGTGGTCTCTACTTCGTGGCTCAGTTGCTGTGGTACATAAATGCTTCCACTTTACAATAATACCACTCACCGGCGATCGCGGAATATCTAGGAGGGAAAAATGTCACGAACTGACTTGTTACAACGATGGTGTCCTTTTACAGGACCACACTGGAATTCAGTGATCTCTTTAGAATTCTAATGTTTGTAAAGGCGACTGCATCTCTAGGTGCTGGATTTTATATACCTGTGGAAATGGAACTGAATGAAACACCTGTATTACATGGGGAGGAGTGTCCAGATACTTTTGTACATATAGTGTATGTTTTCACCGTACTGTATTGTTATACAGTAAAACCTCTCAAAAAAGAGAAGTGCACCCCTGATCTAGACTAAATTTTTCAGTGACCGATTTTCAATCCTCTTATAACCTATGTATATAGCATCAAGCTTGTAGTCTATCAAAGGGGATGTATGAGATTATAAATAAAGGACTGGGGTTTTTTTTTCCCTTTGAAACACTGCCGATATTGTCCATGGGCATCTGTATGTGGCTCGTCAGCACCACTCCTTTAAATAAGGGTGGTGCTGCTCTGAAATAAAATCTGATCCTTTTTCTTTTCTCAGACAACCCCTTTAAGAACTTGGAAACAGTTGATCCCCACCAACTTCATTAGTGTTTAGTGCGTTATTTTGCTTCTATTAATTAAATTCATTCATTGAACCTGACAAGATTGCAGGGTTTTAATTAGATAAAGAAACCCCTCTGGGACCATTGGAATCATTGGCTACAGCTTAATATCTTTCAATACTTCTCATTGAGGTCATGACAAAACTGTGTAGTCATTGTCAAGTTGCCCCAGGTGTGCAGATGAAATCCTAGCCTTAATCTGATACCCAAGGAAAGTTGTGGTCAAGATGTTTAGAAATGTTACGTTTTTAGCAGTATTTTTGCTATTTTTACTCTTGCTTACTGTTATAAGCTTATTTTCCTGTGGATGTCCTTGGCTTTGGTCACATTTATTTGTCTGAATATAAATGTTTTCAATAATTTGGATTCATACTGGGGGAAGTTATCAATGACAACAGCACTATATGTTCCATCTCCTGTCAAAGTCAATTGCTAAATTCCCATGATTCCCATTCTGATGTGTAAAATAAAATGTTTTATATAGATCCTTATATAGATGTGCGAATCTTTCAGAATTCTAGGTATTTTTGCTTCTGTAACCTACAACCATGTTTTTTTGTCCATGTAAATGGATTGATATAAAAACACCTTTAGGGTAATTTCACACGAGGCATAAATACTGCGGATTTTCCGCAACTTATTAAGTTGCGGAAACCCGCAGCACAATACAGTAGCAGCAGAGTGGATTAAATTTGAAGAAATCTCAGCCACACGCTGCGTAAATGATAAGCGGAAAATCGCTCAGAAAATGACCTGCGGTCAGAATTCTCTGCATTTTCCAGGCTGGCCTCCTGGGATGATGTGTCATGCCAGGCTGCAGCGGTCACATGGGGTGAAACGTCGTCCCAGGAGGCCGGGCTGCGGAACGGCAGAATGGCACGTCGCCATGGCTACAGGTACGTATGAAACTTTAACGTGAAACTTTAACGTGCAGTTTTCCACAGCGGACTTTCTGACTGAAAAACTGCAATTTGGTGTGGTTTTTCGGACGGAATTCCATGCGGCAACCAGGACGGATACACAGTGTGCTTTTACGCAGCGTATCCGCCCTGTGCGAACATGCCTTTAGGCTATAGCACATAGACTGTCTTTCAAAAACACTGTAAAGCTTGAAGAATTTGTCCACTTTTGACAATCTCTATTAGTTAGAAGAGTCCCCTGACAATAAGTTGTACACAGGGTGTCTTGCTGCAAGAGCACTCAGTGATTAACTTTAATCTATGGGGAACTGGAAGCAAGTTTTAAATTCCCCAGCAGCACCACCGCAGGGGAAATTATGTATTACACAATGCTTATTGACATTAATGGGATGTTCATATTATAAAATGAAAAGATTTTTCCAGCTCACTGTTGTACAGCATCTTCAGTGATCCAGGGCATCGACCTCGCTCTGGCCCGGGCGTCTTCCACAGCAGAAAACAAAAGGTATGATCTAGCACTTCATGAAGATATCTCAGGACTTTATGATATAAACATTACAATTCCACCCAGCACATAAAGACAAAAGACCAGTACGCTTACGCGTTTCAAACGCCAACTGCGTTCTTAATCATAGCCAATTACTAAGAACGCAGCTGGCGTTTTAAACGAGCAAGCATACTGGTCCTTTGTCTTTATGTGCTGGGTGGATTTTTAATGTTTATATAATAAAGTCCTTAAATTTCTTCATGAAATTCTGGATCATACGTTTTGTTTGCTGATGTCCATATTATACCTGGACATTCCGGGTCCTCCAGATGCTTTTTGTAGCCACTCTTCATGTTGGCTAATAGAAAAGGGTCTTCATTCCCTTCTTTTAACTCAGAATTTCATAGGAAGATATTTGCAAATAGAATTTTTAAGCACTGTAAGTGTCACGATCCATGGGTATGTGGACCCACTAGGCCGCACCGCCGCAGCGGAGTAGCAGCTGGCTAGACAACAGTGTACCAAGTCTATACAAAGTCCAAGCACAAGGGTACCTGTATTAGTCTAGACAGTAGCAGCGGCTTAGGCATAGATGAAACTTTGACGGCAGGTGATGCAAAAGATGGCGGAATGTACCAAGAGTGGCAGATGACACCAAACAAGGTGTATGACAGCAGCAGCAGATGCCACAACACGACTCCAACACTATAAAGGGCACAGGAACAAGCACAGCACGGGATACAGGATACAGGTAGCAGGGCACAAGAAGACTAAGAACAGGATATGACTAAGGGACCATTTGTAAGACTAACATGGGAATACACATCAACGCTCAGGCAAGGAGTGAAAGGGCAGGGACCTTTTTATAGTCCAGGGTGATCTGGGGATAATTATTTAATTCTTTACATGTGCACATGCTGGCCCTTCAAGACCGGGAACGAGCTCGCACGCGCACCTTAGTGGTCACTGCAGGGCAGGACAGTTGCATGTGCTGGCGTCTCCGGGGAGGAAAACGTCGCCAGGATGGGAGGCGTCTGCGGTCGCGGTCGTCAGCAGGTAAGGGAAGGCAGCGGTCCGCAATCACGGCTATTACAGTAAGCAATGAGTTCATTTTTGTGTGTTCTACAACTTCAAGCTAAAGTTTTTGCAAAGATGTACTGGTAACGTACCATTGCACCAGAACGTTATAACTTCCTGAGGGTATGTTTACACTGAGTATTTTGCAGGCAGAAAATTCTGCCTCAAAATTCCGACTGGAATTTTGAGGCAGATTTTGATATGCCTGCACGCCGTTTGCCTTGTTTTTCACGCCGCTTGACTGCCGCGGACAAAAGACACAGCTAAATACGCTTTATCTGCCTCCCATTGATGTCAATGGGAGGTCAGAGACGTAAACGCCTGAAGATAGGGCATGTCGCTTCTTTTTCCCGCGAGATGGTTTTTTCCGCTCGTGGGAAAAACTCCTCCGCCTCCCATTGAAATCAATGGCAGGCATTTTCGGTGATTCCGTCGAAGAACTCTGTGTGAACTGGCACTAAGAGTAAGAGCTTAGAGCAGGCATGCGCAAGATTGTAGACTAATTAAAGTTGAGTAGTCTAAAAACTTCTAGAATCTGAGGATTTGCCTTGGGTTGTATATGGGGAAACTAGAAACCGTCAGGCTAATAAGAAACATTGGATAGACAAAAAAGGCAGAGCTCATCTGGCACTGAAGTGTCCAGGACCCCTGTGCTACTCTTATTGGAACTTCTGGGTGTTATACAACAGCGGGCTCTCCCCAGTTAAGCTAGGTAAGTACTCATCTGCTTTTATATGTTTTGTCTGTTTACTTACTTTTTTTTTTTGCTTTTAATATGTATCTTTTGCACTTAAAGAGGCTCTGTCACCAGATTTTGCAGCCCCTATCTGCTATTGCAGCAGATAGGCGCTGCAATGTAGATTACAGTAACGTTTTTATTTTTAAAAAACGAGCATTTTTGGCCAAGTTATGACCATTTTTGTAGTTATGCAAATGAGGCTTGCAAAAGTCCAAGTGGGTGTGTTTAAAAGTAAAAGTCCAAGTGGGCGTGTATTATGTGCGTACATCGGGGCGTTTTTAATACTTTTACTAGCTGGCCGTTCTGATGAGAAGTATCATCCACTTCTCTTCAGAACGCCCAGCTTCTGGCAGTGCAGATCTGTGACGTCACTCACAGGTCCTGCATCGTGTCAGACGAGCGAGGACACATCGGCACCAGAGGCTTCAGTTGATTCTGCAGCAGCATCGGCGTTAGCAGGTAAGTCGATGTAGCTACTTACCTGCAAACGCCGATGCTGCTGCAGAATCATCTGTAGCCTCTGGTGCCGATGTGTCCCCGCTCGTCTGACACGATGCAGGACCTGTGAGTGACGACACAGCGTGATCTCTCGAGAACACGGCTGTGTCTGCACTGCCAGAAGCTGGGCGTTCTGAAGAGAAGTGGATGATACTTCTCATCAGATCGCCCAGCTAGTAAAAGTATTAAAAACGCCCCGATGTACGCACATAATACACGCCCACTTGGACTTTTACTTTTAAACACACCCACTTGGACTTTTGCAAGCCTCATTTGCATAACTACAAAAATGGTCATAACTTGGCGAAAAATGCTCGTTTTTTAAAAATAAAAACGTTACTGTAATCTACATTGCAGCGCCTATCTGCTGCAATAGCAGATAGGGGCTGCAAAATCTGGTGACAGAGCCTCTTTAAGTAAACTATCTGTAGTGATTTAGCGATTGTGTGTGGACCTATAGTATTTATTCGTGAAATCTTGGAATCCGTTGTAAAACAAGCAAACAAACTTTTGTGTAGCGCTTTGAAACCACTGTGCTCTACTTTAATGAATGGGAAGTTAATAACATTTTACTATTTTTTTATTACCAAGAAGGCTTCCCTTGGGTGATTGCATTCGTCAAAAACTCTGTAGCGTCTTCTCCAACTACATGGCCTGCCCAATTCATTTGGTAGTTGACCACCATTGGCCACCATTTTATAGAGTGTCATATAGTGATCAATAGCATCTGTAGTCAATGGGACAATGGCAGCCCTGCCTGATATGATATTTTGAAGGCTGTAACTTTATATCTAGCAGAAATTCTGTCTATTTAGCTGATGGAAGGATTGGAACTGAGCTGTCTGAAGAAAAGGCATAAAACAGCTTGGCGGCAGTCAAGCCATTCCACTCCTCACCTCATCCATCATAATCCGTTCTTTCTAAAAATATATGTAAGTGAAGAATATTGTCGAAAGATTTAACATTCATTTATAAAAATTACAATCGTTACTCCACTGGTCACGTGCAACATCAACAGGTTCTTCAAAGGTTCCATGGACTCTGCTTAAAGGGCTACCTTCAGCATGGGCCAAATTAAATATAAAAATGCAGTTATGCCCCATGCACACGAACGTGCTTTTGTGGCCGCGATTCCCCCGAAAATCCACGGGAGAATTGCGGCCCCATTCATTCCTATAGGGCCATGCACACAACCGTGGTTTCCACGGTCCGTGCATGGCCCAGGAGCCTGGACCACAGAAAGAACGGTCATGTCTTATTACAGCCGTGGTCTGCGGTCCAGGCTCATAGCAAATAATGGCTGCAGCCATGTGCACAGCCCGCGATTTGCGGGCGGCTCTCGGGTGACACTCCGCTGCCGGCCGACCCGAAAATCACGGCCGTGCACATGGCTACGGTCGTGTGCATGAGGCCTTTGGATTTTTATATACTTTTTAGTACATTTTATGTATTTTTATCAATGCTAATATATTTCTATCTATGCAAATATATTTTATTTTACTATTGTACTTTTTATACATGTAAGAGGAAACATGCCTTGTATATGTTCGATGTTTTAATGTTACACACATATTAATTAACCACCTAAATAGATTCTTGCTCTCTGCAGGCCGACCTATCAGGGGCATAACGTCTCCTATTACATACTGTTGCCACCCTGCTAGTACCATGCCATTATGGATGGTATCCAATTATCGAGCAGACTCCTAGCAGTGAAACATATTGCCGATCACCCAGACTGACTCTGTCTCATTATGTGATTGGTCATAGAATAAGAGCGATCCCCCGCAGCAGTCCCTGTGCTGTCATGATGCTACCCAACTCCATGGCGACCCCGGTTGCTTGGGACGCTGACACCTCGGCCTTCAGAGGATGCTCATGGGCCATCGGCGATATCCCTTATATCCAGCGTCCCAGACCACAGTGTCACCAGCACACTATACACACAGGGCCGGCCTTAGGGGAGTGCGAGATGTGCGAGCGCACAGGGCGCTGCACGCTCCCAGCATGTAGGGGGCGCCACTGGGCTTTGCCTCTACTTGGTGCTCTGTTCTTAGTTACACACACGGAGTAAATAAGAGCCGAGGAACATGAGAAGAGGAGGAAGCTCCACCCTCAGCCCGTCCTGCACGAAGCCTGTGATCCTGCCAGCATGGAGAGATGGTGAGTTTCTATATGTGTCTATGTGTCTCTGTGTGTATATACAGTATGTGTCTCTGTGTTTGTATGTGTATATGTTACAGTGGGTGTGTGTCTCTCTGCATGTGTTTATGTTTCTTTGTAAAAGTGTGTGTTCAATATTAAAGTAGAACTGATAAAATTAAGATATCTGTGCTGCTTTCTATATACCCTGCTGCCCCCTATATACCCTGCTGTCCCTATATATCCTGCTGCCCCTATATACTCTGTTGACTCCTATATACCCTGCTAACTCCTATATACCCTGCTGCCTCCTATATACCCTGCTGCCCCTATATACCCTGCTGACGCCTATATACCCTTCTGCCCCTATATACCCTGCTGACTCCTATAGACCCTGCTGCCCCTATATATACTGCTGCCCCTATATACCCTGCTGCCCCTATATACGCGGTTGCCCCTTATATACCCTGCTGCCCCTATATACTCTGCTGCTCCTTATATACACTGCTGCCCCTTATATACCCTGCTGCTCCTTATATACACTGCTGCCTCTTATATACTCTGCTGCCCCTTATATACCCTGCTGTCCACTATATTCCCTTCTGACCCCTATATTCCCTTCTGACTCCTATATACCCTGCTGCCCCTTATATACTCTGCTGCCCTTATATTTGCCTCTGTGTGTGTGTTTACATGTGTCTGTGGGTATAGTTATCATCTATGACATTATCTGTACTCAGAGTTATCACGGTGTTATCTGTGGTGTTACATAGGACTGCAGGTAACACTACTACATTATCTTTACTCAGGGAGTTATCATTGTATGTTGTCTGTGGTGTTACATAGGACTGCAGGTAACACTACTACATTTTCTGTACTCAGAAAGTTATCACTGTGTTATCTGTGGTGTTACATAGGACTGCAGATAACATCCACTAACATCCGTCTATATATTTACCTGTATGTATGTATATATTCCAGATGTGTGTATGTATATTTGCCTGTATGTCTAAATATCTGTCTTTATGTATGTACAGTATATATGTTCCATCATGTGCGTGTCTATATATGTGGTTAATTTTTGGTTTGTGTAGGGGGCGACAATAGAGAATCCTGCACAGGGCGCCATCCAACCGAAGGCCGGCCCTGTACACACATATTTGACAATCTGCTTATGAGCCACCAGTTATAACCCCATGCCGTGCGCACGGTCAGAAAAGTTTTACGTGCGTTCAATAGCACAGCAGAATGTGCGGCATTTCACCGCTCCTCAAAATTTCTAGGAATACTAGAATTGTCGTCTTCAGTCTGCTTTACAAATACCGGACCCCATCTGATACATCTCACACACTAAGTATTCTCTTTAGTTTTTTTCTTATGTAACGATTATGTAACGAGTACTGAAAGTTAACCCTTGACCTCTTTCCTTCATGGTTTATTCAGTATAAATGTTAGTACTGCCACCACTTTTTTATTCTTGTGATATTGCCTGAGGAAGGAGCCGATTCGGCTGTGTAACGCGCCGCCTGTGTCACTTCAATTAAAAAAATCTTCTATACGGATGGTTTCAGTGTTGTTCTTAAATGCATAACACTGAAAACAAGAGAGTATTAAACCAGAAGGGAACAGCGCCTAACAAAGGGCTGTTTTTAGCTATTTTCACCTGGAAATAGGTGTAATACTACAATACCACTAACAATTGAATCCGGACAAACGCTTTGTATCCGGACCAACCTGTGGCTGGCAGTTCCCTGGATTTCCACATCACCAAGACAATGTCTACAGGGATGTTGTGTGCCTAGCATGACATCACCAGGTGAGCACTACTTGACACTTTTTATTTTCTGAAATTGAAACGTGGGATAATGCCCTATGTCTACGCCAAAGTGTGCTTTTTGTCTTTCAAGTGATTCTAAAGGGGTTGTCCAGGCACGGTATGTTTTTTTCATACGGATAACCTATACACATGATTGGTGGGGGTCCGACAACCGGACCCCACACTGGTCAGCTGCTCCCACTGCCTCCGAGCACCGGATGTCCATGCCGCAAGCAGATTCAAGTGAATAGGAGCAGAGTTGCATTTCTGCAGCACGGCTATGCAATGTACAGAGCTAACTGCTTCCAGCACTTAACACTGCATAACATCCGATGCCCGGAGATAGCCGGAACTGCTGATCGGTGTGGGGTCCGGGTGTCGGACCTCCACCGATCATATACTGATGACCTATCCTGTGGATAGGTCATCAGTATGAAAAAAACATCAGTATGAAAAAAACGACCATGCCTGGACAACCCCTTTAGGCCGGGTTCATACGTAGCATAAATACTGTGGATTTTCAACAACAGATTTAGTTGCAGAAAATCCACAGCATAATACAGTAGCAGCAGAGTGGATGAGATTTGAACAGATCTCATTCACACATTGCGTAAATGATAAGCGAAAAAAAAAAAACGCCTAGAAATTGAATTGCTTTTTTAAATTCACAGCATGTCAATTGTATTTGCGTAATCGCTGCTTTTTTGTTGCGTGCTTTCCCCATTGAATTCAATGGAAGGTAAAACCTGCAGCAATTAGCAGATGCTGCGATTTTTGCAGCGGAAAAGCTGCGATTCTGCTGCAAAAATCGTTACTCCGAAAAAAGTCTTATACTTACCCAGAATTCTGTGCTTCTTCGTCTAGGCTGGCCTCCTGGGATAACGTTTCATCCCATGTGACTAATGCAGCCAATCGTGGAGACGTTATCCCAAGAGGCCGGGCTGCAGGATGACAGTGGGACGTGTTGCCATGACTATGGGTAAGTCTGAAACTTTTTCCTTTTTTTTGTGCAGTTTTCTGCAGTGGACATTTGGTGCGGTTTTTCGGCCGGAATTTACTGCGGCAACCAGGGCGGATACGCTGTGTGCTTTTACGCAGCGTATCCGCCCGTGTGAACATATCCTTAAAGAGGCTCTATCACCAGATTTTGCAACCCCTATCTGCTATTGCAGCAGATCGGCGCTGCAATGTAGATAAGAGTAACATTTTTATTTTTAAAAAACGAGCATTTTTGGCCAAGTTATGACCATTTTTGTATTTATGCAAATGAGGCTTGCAAAAGTCCAACTGGGCGTGTTTAAAGTAAAAGTCCAACTGGGCGTGTATTATGTGCGTACATCGGGGTGTGTTTACTTCTTTTACTAGATGGGCGTTCTGACGAGAAGTATCATCCACTTCTCTTCAGAACGCCCAGCTTCTGGCAGTGCAGACACACAGCGTGTTCTCGAGAGATCACGCTGTGTCGTCACTCACTTCCTGCCCCAGGTCCTGCATCGTGTCGGACGAGCGAGGACACATCGGCACCAGAGGCTACAGTTGATTCTGCAGCAGCATCGGCGTTTGCAGGTAAGTCGATGTAGCTACTTACCTGCAAACGCTGATGCTGCTGCAGAATCAACTGTAGCCTCTGGTGCCGATGTGGCCGACACGATGCAGGACCTGGGGCAGGAAGTGAGTGACGTCACAGCGTGATCTCTCGAGAACACGCTGTGTGTCTGCACTGCCAGAAGCTGGGTGTTAACGAACAGAATGGGATGATGCTGATTCGTCAGCATCATACACTCCCATTCCTAACGCCCAGCTAGTAAAAGAAGTAAAAACGCCCCGTTGTACGCACATAATACACGCCCAGTTGTACTTTTACTTTTCAACATGCCCAGTTGTACTTTTGCAAGCCTCATTTGCATAAATACAAAAATGGTCATAACTTGGCCAAAAATGCTCGTTTTTTTAAAATAAAAACGTTACTGTAATCTACATTGCAGCGCCGATCTGCTGCAATAGCAGATAGGGGTTGCAAAATCTGGTGACAGAGCCTCTTTAAGGTCCTATTTTTTAGGTATCTTATAATGTATGTTGCCTTGATATAATATGTCTTCATGGATACAAAAATGTCATAGGTTAGAATGAACACTGTTTGATTGATTTATCTAAAAACTATGAAATACTTAACAACATAAACAACTTGAAGCTGTTGACAATTTTTTGGTTTTACACAATGTTCTAAAATTTTATTTGCACGTTTCTGTTAGCCACTGGAGGTCTCTTATCACATGTCTGGGCCTCTATGGGAAGTCCTTTCTAAGTCACATTGATTAATAGATCAGTGGCGGCAGGATTATACCAACCATTATAAATTAAGTAGTTTAGGGCAGAATTAAAAATATCACCAGCCGGCGTGCATCATCTTGGCAGACCTTAAAAAGTCTATATCCCACTTAAACGCACTTACCTCGGCAGCACAAGCTGGGAGTAATATAAATCACTTATCATTTTCTTGTTCTATATGAACCCAGTTGTGCGGCAAACTGCCAGCCATTCTTACAAAATAATTTGCTTTGAAAAACAAAGAAGGTTTGTGCCTGTCTAGTGCTGCCAGGAAACCATAGAGCATTCCTCTTTTCATTATTAATTTGTCATTTCGATTCTAAAACCACAAAGATCAATGGGATTTTAATTCTTTGGCATAGAAAAATACAACAGACAGTAACTTTAAGGGAGATATCTGAAAGTGTTGTAAGAGGCAAAGTTTTAATATGAAAAAGTTGATCTCCACATTATAGTACATATATTTATAAGGACAGATGGGTCAACTTTTTAAAAAAAACTTCCACCTAGGACAGCTAGGGGCATACGATAAGGGAAATGGGTGTTATGCAAACATCAAAATGTGTCTCCTCCTGGTATTGGCTCATACCACCGATAAGGCCCTGTGCTTGTCTGCCTTCACAAACTTTGCGACTTCTGTTAGGAGTGATGGTCCTTAGGGTTTTCTTCTCCATTGTTTTCTAACATTACAGTCCTTGAGGGGGAACACATTACAAGTTCATATCACCTATGGAGAGAGGGTATGAGGCCAAGCTGAGCTAGACACCTCAGTTACAAGGCCTATACTAGAGGCAACAGCTACCTCTATATCAGTGGTCCTCGACCTTTTATACCTTGTGAGACACAGAGTGGGAGGCTTCGAGCCATATGTGGTTCACAAACTACTGGTTGGGGACCACTGTTGTATATGGTTTGCTTGCATGAATAGTCGAGGACAGTATGCAATGTAAAGATAACTGAACACACAGGTGTAATGTAAAGCCTCATGTGAGGTCAGGTAGAAAATCCGAACAATGTATCCAGTTCATCTAGGCATCTAAGCCAACAGCAGTAGAAATGAAGACTGTATAGACAATGGGACAGATTTACTATTCTGGATGAATTTGCACCTTTTTTGTGGGCAAAAATCACTTTAGACAAATTTATCGACAAAGAAAAAAAACAAAAAGAACAGATGTTTGTGACTCACTTGACAAGGGGGGTATGACTTAGCAGAATAGGGTTGTGGCTTAAGATGAGCCAAAATTTAGACAAAAATAATCCAACCAAAAGGTGGTATAAAGTTAGATAGAAGTGTCTAAAGCTAAGCGCCAAATTTATCATTCAACATGAGCCCCTACGATAAATTTGGCTCATCTAGTCTTATTCGAAGCTGTCTAAATTTAAGACAATATTAGTAAATCCGCCCCAATACGTGTAGATAGAAATCTGTTGGAGATAGGCACAAACTAGTAATTCCCAACTTTTTTTTTTCCACTGGCATAACCCTTAAAACAACACTCCTACCTCAAAGAAGCTTTTTATGGGAGAAGGCAAAGTTTGACAGTATAAATTTCCCCAAAAATCTCAAAGTACCCATGTGCCAAAGCCATTGATATCATTGTGATCCAAATAGGGTCGGAATTGACCACCCGAGTATTAGAAGATTCTGCGGTGGGCCAAGACTCTAACACAATAATGGGCCTCTAACATCCAGGTGAAGACAACCTAATTTGAATCTGACTTTGGTTTTAGACATTATTGTGGGTTAATTCCCAAATAATCCATTATACCTTATTAATTAAATGTCCTGTGTGTGCAATGATAACAACAAAGATTATAAAGCAATTATAAGCGTACATGTTCTGCAAAAATTCAGGGTGGACCCTCAGAAGAATTTCCTACGGTGGACCCAATGAACCCTAGTCTGGATCCAAAGCAGGGAATACAACCCCCAGTATCCAGTTTTTCGGCACGCTGTCATGGTTGCATTGAAATATGTGACTGATGATATAATTACCTTGCAGAAAATGTGTTGCTCATGACTGAGCTAAAAGACAACACAACTGTAAGAGAAAAATCTGAATCAAAAAATTAAGAAATATTTAGTTTCTTGCCTCGTCTGTACGTAGCGTATAATGGAAAGATGTTCACATTAAGTCCAAGGAGGGGGTTTTCTTACCCTATTAGAATAATCTCTTTTAAATGAGCTCTCAGCATGGGTAATAGGGTCAGCGTATCCAGCATGAATGTCCATATACCCATATGTACGGCCTCTTTAGTAAGACGTTGTCAGAGGAGCTCTGGGGAAATCAGCTCCCCACAATATACATATGCAAGATACAGTTCATCTGGCAGACACTATTGATGTTTCTGGAACAAGTTTCAGCTTGAATATCTAACAAAGAAAATGTAGCTGCACTCCAAAGACTTTCTGTTTTTCTAGAGATTTGGTTTGCAAGTTTAATAATCCAAATATAGTCATATTTTCTTCATAAAATAAAAGTAACATCCGAGTATTCAGCCTATTAATATGGAAAAGTCTTCGAGCTTTGACGCCGTTCAGCAACTTTAATAATAATTTATGCTGTGTATATTTTACTAATAATTTTGCCCTCATCAACTAGCTAAGCCTCAGAACCTCTCTCTCAATAGTCCTGATTTCCACTGGACAGATTAGATGTTGGTCTCCTAAAAAGATCAGGGCTTTCTGAGAAAGGAGCATGGTCCTGAAGGTCTCGAAGTCAATGACTCCCAGTCACACCCAAAGATTTCCAATGTTTGCCCTCCCAGGTAACCCCTACTCCTACCCCAAGCAAGCTTGATGTCCGGGTAAGCAAAGCTTCCATACTTCTCCACGTCCTGTGTTTTGTCTGGGATTTGCTGATTTGCTTTCCTTTACATGAAGCAACTGTGAACAGGCTGAAATAATTTCCTTTTTTTTTTTAACCAAAAAAATAAAAACTCTTTAGAGTTTTTTACAGGAATTTAGAGGCAAATTTTGAGCTGCCTGCACTCTCTTTGCCGCGTTTTTTGCTGCGAAAACCGCTTTTTCTACCTCCAATTGATGTCAATGGGAGGTCAGAGATGGAAACGCTTCTTTTTTCCGCAAGTGTTTTTTTCCAGTTTCCGCATCAAAAATAGCACCAAAAAACTCTGTGTGAATATACCCTTAGCGTGAATTTATTAACTTTTCTATGCCAGTTTTCTGGTGTAGAAAAATCACAAATGGCACAAGAGTCGAATTTTGCTGTAAAAATTACAACTTTTGTTCTAATTCCGCTGATAACGGTACAATTCCTATAAAGATTCCAAGAAATGTATCATAATTTATGCTAGACGAAGGCATTAGCGCCGAAACGCGCGCATTGGGGCGGACGTTTGCTGTGCTCTCTACTCTTGCATCTATCATGGGTATGTTATATCCCTGTTACTTGCTTTTAGCACTTTTCTGTGTATCGTTACCTTACTATCCCTGCTGTTTATATGGACTTTATAACTTACTTCATTACCACCTTATATGTAATACGTTTATTTGGTACATAGCTATATACATGTGGTCTTCAGTTTAGTCCATAGTTAAACTTATTGGTAGGTGTTCTTTCGGCACAATTTTTGCACTATTTCCTACCTGTGAGATGCATGGTCAATCGTCCCTTTTTTTTAACCTGTCGGTTTATGGATTCTTTTTACTTATTGTATGTCATTATGTAATTTCAATAAAGTATTTTTCTATTTTTGCATATTCTCTTGATTCTCAGCATCTCTTTCTTCTAGGTTTTATATATATATATATATATATATATATATATATATATATATATATATATATATATATATTCTTGATGCTTTTGGGTATACGCCCTAGGATCTAGCCCAGACTAATTACATATAAACTCATAGTTGCTTTGCACATCGGGTTGTTAGATCCATGCTGTATTTTTGGTTAGGTTACCTGGCGTAAATTATGTTGCAAATCTATGGCAGCTCATTACCCATGTAATAACAATTCTGGAGCATCTTTTTTTAGAACTCTGCATTTTGCCATTCCTCTGTTATTCCTCTTAGAAATGTGTGAATAAATTGACAACTGGGTGTTACCATTTCCTTTTTTAAAGGGCTGTCCCTACACAGTGACAATGTCCAATCAGTGCTGACAGAGTGAGACTGTGTAGGGACACACCTCTTTAAAAAAGGAAATGGTAACACCCAGTTGTCAATTTATTCATACATTTCTAAGAGGAATAACAGAGGAATGGCACAACAAAATATGCTCCCGGAATGTTATTTCATGAGAAAAACAAGTATTTACTCAAATAGACATGTCAGGAAGGGTGGCAGTTCCTCTTTAATATATCTTTATAGTGGTCAGAGCTCCATTTTTCTGATACAAAATTCTAAATACTCTTCAAAGACAAAGTTACTGTAAGTGATAAAATATCAGCCACCACTAGAGGGAGCTTAGGGGCTTCCTGCATACGGTTTATGCATTGAACTGTATAATAAAACAGTCTGCAGCTAGCTCCTATTTAGTTTTTTACGTTTTTGTTTTTTTAAATGGCGGACATTCATTTTAACCATTGATTAGGTTTTGTAAGTAGCACTAAGTTTACCTTGATTTCCTCACACTCCTTGATCAAATATAACAGAATGTCTCCAGGCAGGACTGCCAGTTTTCTGTCTCGCGCTTGCACATAGGAATATTTCCTCGTCAATTAACAATGTCCACCTTTCCATTAATGACACATTACATTTTCACAGACACTATTAAATTATGTAGAGAGAATTGATGGGGTCAGAAGGCACATCATCATTAAAACATTGAATTTATATTCAGCAGCAGCAGCAGCTCAGGTATCCATTCCAGTAAATGCAAATGAAAAGTAAGCTAGGCTCATGCTGTGGGGATTGAAGATTCGCAAATCATAGAAACTGGTGAACAAATCAGTGTTGGAATCCAAATGGTGCCAGACGGACCCCTTTTACCTATAATAGGGTCTGTCTGGGTTCTGTTGCGGTCTCCGTTGTTTTAACAGCAGGAAAAGCGCTGCATGCTGCGCTATACTTGACATGAAAAATGGAACTGCAGTCGGAGTCTCTTAATGCAGATGTGAACAAAGCCTAAGCCAGTTTCCTAGACAGTTTATAGGTGACCGCTGATTGTCAATGCAGTTGGATGTATAGAGGGAGTGTCCAAAATGGAGAATCCTTTTTAAGCTTTTTTTTTTTACAAAAGACTGGACAACCTTTTAAATACAGTATATTAAAAAAATAATTGTCTCAAAGTAGATTACCCAATGATTTATTTAACCTTTTTTTTATTGTCCTGTTTACCTTAAAAGGAATGTCCACCTTTTGATGTCTTTTTAACCCCTTAAGGACACGGCTAATTTTGGCCTTGAAGACAGAACAATTTTTTTTATATTTCCCTCTTTGCATCCCTGCGCTCATAACTTTTTATTTATTTTTTTACGACGTAGATGTATGAGACGTTGTTTTTTGCGGGATGAGTTGTACTTTATGTGGGTACCATTTTTGGTACAAATGCATTTTTGTTTAATTTATATACATTTTTACTTTGATGAAAATGCAGAAAAAAGCAGTTCCGCTGCAGTTTTAATATTTTATTTTTTTTACACCATACACCGATCAACATAAATAATGCTATAGATTTGTTGTACAGGTTCTTATGGTCGTGGCGATATCCAAATATGTCTATATTATTTCATGTTTTGGGACTTATATTTGAAAAAGTTTATTCATTGTAAAAAATATATATATTTCTGTGTATTTTTTTTAAATTTTTTTTATTTAACATTATTAATTTTTTTTAAATAAATTTCACTTTCTTTTTTAATCTGATAGAGGGATTTTTCATTTTTTTTTAACTGTAATGTACTGGCATATATCTAAATGCATATATCAATATGCCAGTACATTAGCCTGTGTACTGATTGTACATAGGCACTTATTAGGGCATACCTCAGTATGCCCTAACAACAGGGAATATGGTCAGACAGCCCTGGAGTCCTTCAATGGACCCTAGGCTGTCTGGCCATACAAGTTATGGGCTTTGATCACAGGGCAGTCCCCCCTTCTCCTATTCACTTTGAATGCCACTATCAGCTATGATTGCAGCATTCACAGGGGTTAACAGTGGAGAGAAGAGGTTTCTCTTCTCTCCGCCGTTAGAGTGGGGCTGCCACTGTGTATTACAGCTGTTGCCCCGTTCCTGATCGCGTGCGGAAACTGGCTGTCACACAGGACGAGAATGCTCATCCTAATGCACCAAGCACCTGCCGCTCAGGAAGAGTATTCTCGTCCTGTGTCGGCAACCAGTTTAGGTCCAAAATTCTTTGCTGATTAATTTTTTTATTATATCGTTATAGTGGTCAGAGCTCTTTTTTTCTGATACAGAACATCAAATCATCAACATAGAGATGAGTTAAAGATAACATGAGGTGAGGAGTTTACTGCATACTGTTTGTACATTGAACTCCATAATAACACATGACCTGCCTAAGTAGAGTCGTGTGTTAACCTTAGACCATACTATCCCACCACCCCCACTTTAGTAAAGACACATGACACCGAGGTTGGATGTGAAATGGCCACAGCAGCCGTTTATTAATTTCACAGTTTTATAAAAACAATTTAAATCCGAAACATTCGGATAACTAGTTAGGAATCCACCAGAGAATTCCTCCTAATAATTCACATGACCCAACATGGGTCAGAATCGTAAATAACAATTTAACGTTAACATTAACCCGAGCAGAGGAAGTCCTTGAAGCCCCTTCAGATATTCCTTTTTAAAGAACACACCAAATTAGCCATCTGCAAACCACCAATTACCTCCAGCCGTAAACCAGCTCGGAAGCACCGTTCACCTCTGCAGATGGCTCCAACCACTAGAAGTCCACTTCAAGGGGATAACACCCGATGAAGCCCTCAAGTGATATACCGACCACTAGAAGTCCACTTCAAAGGGATAACACCCGATGAAGCCTTCAAGTGATATACCTTCTACCAGAAGACCACTTCAAAGGGATAACACCCGATGAAGTCTTCAACCATGTACCTTTTTTGGGGGACGCATACCCCCGATGCGACCCCCCCACCATTTTGTACTGACTGGCCTCAAGGACTCCCCCCGCCAGCTGCCATGACAACAGAACTTACCCCGGAAAAAAGAAAAACATGTTAAATAAGCACACAAATAAAAACGCAACGCTCATAGACGGACGTACATAAGACCTAAGGAGTAACAAACCAAGGGCGGGAGGGTGGGAGCTTACTGTTTCCGTGTTACTCCTCCCGCTGCTTCCGGCTCAATGCCGAGAAACAGCGGGAAGCTCAGTAACGGCCCCCCGTCCCCCTTAACTCCTCCCCGTCCCCCCTCCAACTCCCTCCAACTCTCCCTCACCTAATTAACCCTTTCCCTACCAGGACGGTCATGTCGGCTTCCCTTAATCCCTGCAGGCTGCGTCCAGCCTCTTCTTGACCTGCCTAAGTAGAGTCGTGTGTTAACCTTAGACCATACTATCCCACCACCCCCACTTTAGTAAAGACACATGACACCGAGGTTGGATGTGAAATGGCCACAGCAGCCGTTTATTAATTTCACAGTTTTATAAAAACAATTTAAATCCGAAACATTCGGATAACTAGTTAGGAATCCACCAGAGAATTCCTCCTAATAATTCACATGACCCAACATGGGTCAGAATCGTAAATAACAATTTAACGTTAACATTAACCCGAGCAGAGGAAGTCCTTGAAGCCCCTTCAGATATTCCTTTTTAAAGAACACACCGAATTAGCCATCTGCAAACCACCAATTACCTCCAGCCGTAAACCAGCTCGGAAGCACCGTTCACCTCTGCAGATGGCTCCAACCACTAGAAGTCCACTTCAAGGGGATAACACCCGATGAAGCCCTCAAGTGATATACCGACCACTAGAAGTCCACTTCAAAGGGATAACACCCGATGAAGCCTTCAAGTGATATACCTTCTACCAGAAGACCACTTCAAAGGGATAACACCCGATGAAGTCTTCAACCATGTACCTTTTTTGGGGGACGCATACCCCCGATGCGACCCCCCCACCATTTTGTACTGACTGGCCTCAAGGACTCCCCCCGCCAGCTGCCATGACAACAGAACTTACCCCGGAAAAAAGAAAAACATGTTAAATAAGCACACAAATAAAAACGCAACGCTCATAGACGGACGTACATAAGACCTAAGGAGTAACAAACCAAGGGCGGGAGGGTGGGAGCTTACTGTTTCCGTGTTACTCCTCCCGCTGCTTCCGGCTCAATGCCGAGAAACAGCGGGAAGCTCAGTAACGGCCCCCCGTCCCCCTTAACTCCTCCCCGTCCCCCCTCCAACTCCCTCCAACTCTCCCTCACCTAATTAACCCTTTCCCTACCAGGACGGTCATGTCGGCTTCCCTTAATCCCTGCAGGCTGCGTCCAGCCTCTTCTTGACCTGCCTAAGTAGAGTCGTGTGTTAACCTTAGACCATACTATCCCACCACCCCCACTTTAGTAAAGACACATGACACCGAGGTTGGATGTGAAATGGCCACAGCAGCCGTTTATTAATTTCACAGTTTTATAAAAACAATTTAAATCCGAAACATTCGGATAACTAGTTAGGAATCCACCAGAGAATTCCTCCTAATAATTCACATGACCCAACATGGGTCAGAATCGTAAATAACAATTTAACGTTAACATTAACCCGAGCAGAGGAAGTCCTTGAAGCCCCTTCAGATATTCCTTTTTAAAGAACACACCGAATTAGCCATCTGCAAACCACCAATTACCTCCAGCCGTAAACCAGCTCGGAAGCACCGTTCACCTCTGCAGATGGCTCCAACCACTAGAAGTCCACTTCAAGGGGATAACACCCGATGAAGCCCTCAAGTGATATACCGACCACTAGAAGTCCACTTCAAAGGGATAACACCCGATGAAGCCTTCAAGTGATATACCTTCTACCAGAAGACCACTTCAAAGGGATAACACCCGATGAAGTCTTCAACCATGTACCTTTTTTGGGGGACGCATACCCCCGATGCGACCCCCCCACCATTTTGTACTGACTGGCCTCAAGGACTCCCCCCGCACAGCGAAACAGGCCTTGACCACCTTAAGCCTGTGAGTCCCTCCACACCACCACCGCCCTTTCTATGCCTTCTGCTATCGCCAAGCTCCAAAGATCAATGCCAACCTCGGTCAGATGAACCCCGTCACTCCTCCAGAAATTCCCCACTCCTGACTCCAAATCCCTATGCCTCACGCAAATGCCCCCGTTTCTTGCCACAAAACGGGACACCGCCCGGTTAACTTTAATGCGAGCCTTATTGACTCTCTCCACAGATCTAGCTAACCACCAATGCTTTCTTGGGACTATGTCCGACCACACTATCACCAACTTGGGATAAGATACCCACAAACACAACATATCATGTTTGATATCCCGCACCAACTCACGAAAGGGGCGGACTCCTAAGTCATTCCCACCCACGTGCAACACTAAGACCTCCGGAACCCTATCAAGCCGCGCATATGTCTGGAATTCCGCCAACACCCTGCTCCATGACATACCTCTAAAACCCAGCCAATGCACAACCGCGTCCTGTCGCGGAATGCGCAACTGGCGACCATCCGGGCGGACATCCGCCCTCAAAGCCCCCCAGTGCACGTACGAATGACCCATCAACCACACCAAACACGGAGGCGAATCTGAAACGGAAAACACAATTAGGCACCACCATATAACATTTGTAAAGCGTAAACAACAAAATCATAACATATGGGGGCGGACATAGGACTTAAACCTTTTAGACTCCCAATGACCAATACGCCTCACCCCCTCATCATCCAACCCCCAGCGCCCCGCTTCCGTTGCTGCGCCAATCCTGAAGGAATGAGATGAATATGAGCCTGCCGCAACACCAACCGCTGTCAAACATTTTTTAAATACAGCTCCAAACTGAAACCTGGACAAAAACGACCCGTCCACATGACGTAACAAAGGCAAATCTGGAGACCCCCTGTTTTTCGTAAAACCCCGCATGCACTCTACTGGGCACATGACCGACCCCGGGAGAGCGAACAAAACTATCAGTTTACCCTTCCCTACTTGGTCAGTTTTAGATCGACGCAACCATACCTCCAGCCGATCTGCAAAAAGGCTCACCTCCCCAGATCTCAGCCCCCCTGCCTGCTTAGTACTTGGCGACACCAACTCACCTATTCTAAATGCTCCAAAGAACGCTAACGAAAAAGCCAACCGAAACAAATCCATTTCATCTGAAGAACGACATACCGATGCTAATGAACCGCCCAACGAGCTAAGCAAAGCAAACGACACCGGCCTTCTACTATCCGCCTCCACCCTACCTCGGCGCAACCCCTTCAAAGCCTGCGATACCAGAATTTCCTTCGATACATCCTGAAAGCCCCGCAACTTAAACCCAAACGCCACCGCAGATATGAACCGGTTCACCTTCGCTACTGAAAACCCCGCCTCCCAGGTGTCCCCTAACCAGTACAAAAGTGCCACCAACCTGTCTCTATCCGTATTGACGTCACCCAACTCTCTTACCCACTCCTCCCACTGCCTCCAACAAGCAGCATAAGCACTCCACGTCGTGCGCGCCAAAGACCTTTGTAACAGCTGCTCTACGGGACCGATACCAGATCCCAAAGATGCTCCGGACAAGCCAAACCGAGACGTTCTGCTCCCGGCGCCAATTGCCGAAACCGGTCCCACTGCGAGCGAGAAAGAGCATCAGCGATACAATTCCGTACACCCGGGACATGCACCGCCACCACCCACGCGTTCAACGACAAACACACCAACACTAAATGTCGCAACAATTGAACTACCGGAGGAGAGGACGCCGTGATGTTATTAATGGCAAGCACCACCCCCATGTTGTCGCAGTAAAAACGGACCTTCTTATCCCTGAGCCTGTCCCCCCAAATGGTAGCCGCCACCACGATGGGAAACAGCTCGAGCAGGGCCAGATTCCGCGTGAGTCCACTGGACACCCAGCTAGCCGGCCATTGACCCGCGCACCACGGACCTCCCCCGTAAGCTCCAAAACCACCCGCCCCAGCCGCATCCGTAAAAATATTCAAATCACTTGTATCCTGCGCTGGGGCCATCCATAGCGAGCGACCATTGTACTGGCCCAAGAAATCATCCCAAACCTGAAGATAAGCTCGGTGCTCCTCCTTGAGCCGCACAAAATGATGCGGCGCACGCACTCCCGCCGTTGCCGCCGCCAACCTCCCACCGAACACCCTCCCCATCGGCATAATCCGGCAGGCGAAATTCAACTTCCCCAGCAGCGACTGAAGCTCCCTCAGCGTCATTTTCTTCATTCTACAAGCCCGTCGAACCTCCAGCCTCAAAGCACCCAACTTATCCGCCGGGAGACGACACTCCATTGCCACCGAGTCTATTTCGATTCCCAAGAAACAAATCGTCGCAACCGGGCCCTCCGTTTTTTCCGGTGCCAAAGGAATCCCAAAATCCCTCGCCACCTTCTGTAGTGCATGAAGCAAATTACCGCAAACCGGCGAACCCCCCGGGCCAACGCACAAAAAATCATCTAAGTAATGGATCAACGAGTCGACCCCGGATACTCCCCTCGATAACCGCACTCCACGAAGCTACAAAACGCCTCGAAGTATGCACAAGAAAGGGAACACCCCATCGGAAGGCACCGATCCACGTAAAAAGCCCCATTCCAAAAACAACCCAACAGCCGTTGGCTTTCTGGATGGACCGGCAACAGCCTGAACGCCGCCTCGATGTCGGTTTTTGCTAGCAGCGCCCCCGGACCCGCAGCCCGAACTAACACCACCGCCTTATCAAATGAGGTATAAACTACGGAGCACATCTCGTGATCAATCCCGTCATTTACCGACGAACCCTTGGGATACGATAAATGTTGAATCAAACGAAATTTTCCGGGCTCGCGTTTAGGGACAATACCCAACGGGGACACAACTAAATCTGTTACCGGCGACTCAACAAACGGCCCCGACATGCGGCCCAACGAAACTTCTTTTAACAACTTTTCCGACACGACTTTCGCATGCAAGTAAGCCGATTTTAAATTCCTCCGCGTAACCGGAACCTCATAAGGAGGCGGAGGAATAACAAAACCAACACGAAACCCTTCATAAAGCAACTTAGCCGCCGCCCTATCCGGATACTCATTTAGATAAGGGGCCATCCTTTCCACCCTCACCGGCGACACCCCCTTGACCAGCCGCGTGCTGGTTCCCTGACCTCTTTTTTCGCAGACATTTTGCCGCCCCGTGTGATGCACCATTACACTCGGAACACACATGCTTGAACTTGCACGTGGCCCCGAACTTGCACTGACCTTCATTAAATTGCCAGCAAAACCCCGCCTTTCCCCCGCCGCTTTTGTCCAACCTGACTAGACTGGCCTCCCTGGCCGGCGCTCCCGGGAAAGGACTGCCTAACCGGAGCCGTAACCCGTAACCAGAGAGCAATATCCTTCTGGTCCCACCGAATCGCCGGCCGAACCGCCTTCCGCTGACGGAATTGCTCATCGTATCGCAGCCACGCCTGACCCCCATACGCCCTATGAGCCTCCCCAATGGCATCAAAATAGCAAAACAACGCCGAACAATTTTCCGGCGCCTTTTCCCCTATCACACTGGCCAATATGGCGAACGCCTGCGACTAATTAACGAACGTCTGCGGGATAAGCCTATACCGCCGCCGTTCCTCCTCGTCCTTTTTACTCTCATCCCGCTTGCTCTTATCCAAATTAAATTTAGCAAGCGGCAAGAGAGAAAAAATTTCAACATATTTGTCCTTCCAGATCCGATCACGCACCTCCTGCTTTAAATGCGCCCCCAACGGACCCTCAAAACAAACATACACCTCCCCCCGAGCACGATCATCCATACGCACTCGATCGCCATCCTTTTGTGCCTCGGTCTGTACCGACACCGCGACCGCCTCTCTAACCGCCATCACGGGACGCGCCTGTAACGATCCCACGTCCCTGGGGCCTTCCCAAACTACCGCAGGGGACACTTCCGTTACTACCGGCGCCGCGGCCCTGTCTAGGCGCCCCACCAGCTCCCGTAAGCAACCCACTAAGTCTGCCAAACCCGCTCCGTCGCGTCCGCCCGCGCCACTACCGGCCCCCGATGCAATGCTTCCGTTACTACCGGCGCCGCGGCCCTGTCTAGGCGCCTCACCAGCTCCCGTAAGCAACCCACTAAGTCTGCCAAACCCGCTCTGTCGTGTCCGCCCGCGCCACTACCTGCCCCCGATGCAATGCTAGCAGCCCCCCCCGCCGACACCCGACATAAAAATCGCTGGATAAGACAATGATGGAGTTATACACTCACCGGGCTGCACAGGCGCTGTGTTCCCGTCAGCCGGACCATCCTGACCTCGACGATACACGTCCAGTTCACCTTCCTCCAGCTCTTCTCTCGCCGCCGACTGTCCATCCCAACGACATCTGTGGAACGGGGATGAGGACGCGCTGACCGATGGGCCGGCAACCTGCCGCCCGACCGCCGGGACCCAGACTTCCGACCGGACCTGTTGCCTCGACGTCGCTGCAGATCTAGGCGTCCGTCTAGACGATCCTGACGAAGCCTGCCCCCTGGCCGGAACATCACCAGGCGGGGCGGCCGTACCTTGTCCTCCAAATCTTCCATCTGATGGGGGAGGGGTGACAGGGAGCCCAGCCTGCGACTCCCTGCTTACCGCCGGACCCCGTCACGGCCTGGGATTCCTGCCAGGACGCAGGGCCTGAGAAGGGGCGGTCCTCCCAGCTGCCTGGCCTGCAGCGTCCGGGATCGGGCTCCCTCTGCGACGCCGTGTCCGCGGGACTGCCTCCGGACTGAGGCGCTCTGGAGGTCGGGACCGCCGAGAGGGACGGGTCGACCCGGCCTGCGTCGCCGTCACCCCCGGCAACGCTCTCTGCCTGCTCTGCGCAGGAGCGGTTGTTGCCGACTCCCCCCCCGCCGCCATAGCCATGCTTGTAAGGGGGCCGGGGGAGGGGAGCCTGTCCTGTGCAACAGACCCCGAACGCCGGGCCCGACGTGGCGAAACGGCGTCCGGGATCTTAGTTATTGCATCCACGGTCTCCTCTAGCCATCCGGGACCGTGGTGCACAGCAGCGGCACGCAGCCGCTCTAACATTAAAGACTCTGCCATCCTGAGAAGCACGGGCAACGGGGAGCTTACTGTTTCCGTGTTACTCCTCCCGCTGCTTCCGGCTCAATGCCGAGAAACAGCGGGAAGCTCAGTAACGGCCCCCCGTCCCCCTTAACTCCTCCCCGTCCCCCCTCCAACTCCCTCCAACTCTCCCTCACCTAATTAACCCTTTCCCTACCAGGACGGTCATGTCGGCTTCCCTTAATCCCGGCAGGCTGCGTCCAGCCTCTTCTGTATGCAGTAAGCGCATCAGCTCCCTCTAGTGGTGGCTGCAGGAAGCCAGAATGTTCTCTATTAAAGTGTAGCTAAATGTTTGACAAACTTCTGACATGTCATATTGACATGTCAGAAGTTTGTATTGGTGGGGGTCCGAGCACTGAGACCCCCGCCAATCTCTAGAATGAAGCAGCTGAAGTGCTCGTGTGAGTGCTCAGCTGCTTCGTGTGTGTTCGGCTATTTCCGGAAATAAATGTATCGTGTATGGACTCAATAGAAAGTCTATGAGCCTGTACACCAATACATCGGCTTTCTGGAAAAAGCCGAAGAGAAACGAAGCAGCTAAGCGCTCACACGAGTGCTTCAGCTGCTTCGTTCTAGCGATTGATGGGGGTCTCAGTGCTCGGACCCAGGGCCGCCATCAGGGGGGTATTAGGGGTAGTGGTGTGAGGGGCCCGGCCAAACCTAATTGAAAGGGGGGCCCGGCCACTGCTGCGACTTGTCTTTGGTAGAAAAAAACGGGCCCCTTTTTCACTTTCCGTTGCGGGGTTCACCCGACGGAAACCTCAGACGGAACCCCGGAACGGAAGCGAACGGTGATGTGAACAGGCCCTAACACAAAAGTTTTGTATTTTTTTAAGCTGGTTCACAAAAAAAAATAATTCCAAATTCTACTGGACCAACTGCCTATTTAGAGACCGGCAGCAGCTCCAGGAGCGACATCATAAGGGACACACTAGGCGGATATGCTGAGTAAAACTCCACAGCTTATCCGCCCCGGTAGCCGCAGGGAATTCCGCCAGCAAAACCGCACCAAATAGTGGCGCAGGTTTCGTGAGGCGTGTCCGCTGCGGGAATCCTGCAGGGAAAAAAAAGTTTAGACTTGCCCCGGCCGTAGTCCTGGAGACGCATCTCTCTCTTCTGAACGTAGCCCCGCCTCCTGGGATGACGCTGTAGACCATGTGACCGCTGCAGCGGTCACATGGGATGAAACGTCATGACAGGAGGCCGAGCTGCGCTAAGAATAGAGGATCGCGTCACCAGGACTACGGCCGGGGCAAGTCTAAATAATAAATTATAAATTTAAAAAAGTGCCTTTTTATTTTTTCTCATTTGTGATTTTTGCGGCAGAACCGCAGCATTTCCGCAACAGAGGAGCAGCGATTCCACAGAATACATTGACATGCTGCGGCTTAAAAAGCCAAAAGCCACACGGCAGGTCCATTTTTTTTGCAGCGTGTGGATGAGATTTGTGTTGCATAAAATCCGCAGTGTTCATGCCTAGTGTGTTCCTACCCTAAGGCCGGATTCACACGAGCGTGTGCTATTTGCGCGCGCAAAAACGTGGCGTTTTGCGCATGCAAAAGGTCCATAACAGCTCCGTGTGTCAGCAGCGTATGATGCGTGGATGTGTGATTTTCGCGCAGCCGCCATCATTATGACACTCTGTATGTTTGTAGCACGTGGTGCTTTTCTGTTTTCATTCATAGTTTATACGGCTGCGGAAGTGCTGGGCGGGATTTTCACGCACCCATTGACTTCAATCGGTGCGTGATGCGCGAACAATGCACAAATATCGGACATGTCGTGGGTTTTACGCAGCGGACACACGGACACACGCTGCGTGAAAATCACTGACAGTCTGAACGGCCCCATAGAGTAACATAGGTCCGTGCGAGGCGCGTGAAAATCATGCACGTTGCACGGATGTATTACACGTTCGTCTGAATAAGCCCTAACAATAAGGCCCAGTTCACAGAGTTTTTGGGCCTTGATATTGACTCGGACACTGCGTCAGAATCAGCACCAAACAACTTCCAAAACCGCCTCCCATTGATTTAATCTGAAATCAATGGGAGCCAGTCGCGGAAAAAAGAAAAAGCAGCACGTCCTTTCTTGCCGCGGTTCCGCCTCTGACCTCCCATCGAAATCAATGGGAGGCAGAAAATGCATTTTTCGCTGCGTTTTCTGTCTGCTGTCCTCAATCGCAGCGGGCAAAAAACGCAGCAAGATAGTGTGGGCAGGTCAAAATCTGCCTCAAAATTCGGTGCACGGTTCCAGGCGGTCGCCGGTGCGCATGCGCGGGAGTTTGCGGGTGCGCGCGATCGGTCGCACGGGCGGCGGTCTTTGACGGCCCCCATGACGACCCCCATGCTACCCAGGGCCGCTATCAGGGGGGATATTAGGGGTACTGATGTGAGAGGCCCGGCCAAACCTAATTGAAAGGGGGGCCCGCAGCTCACGACATTCTTTTGGTGAAAAAAATGGGCCCCATTGCAGGGGCCTGTTTTTTTTCTACCAAAGGCAAGTCGCGGCAGTTTGCCGGGCCCCCCTTTCAATTAGGTTTGGCCGGGCCTCTCACATCAGTACCCCTAATACCCCCCCTGATGGCGGCCCTGGGTACCATGATATAGTTCTGGACGGAGTACCGTTAACAGGCGGTGCCACGGTAGGGGGGCCCAGAAAATTTAGCTGTAGGGGGCCCTGAAATTCCTGATGGCGGCCCTGCTCGGACCCCCACCAATCCAAACTTCTGACATGTCACTATGACATGTCAGAAGTTTGTTGAACGTTTAGCTACACTTTAAATCCATGTCTATGGAGGAGATGTGGAGTTCTATATCTGAAAACGGAATTCTGACCGCTATAAAAATATATTCAGTAATTGATAAGCACATAAATTTAGATAAAAAATGTTGAAAAATGTGTTCAATGGCGGACATTCACCGTACAGACAATTTACATCTCTTTACTATGTATCGTAATGTAACTTGTTTGCATCTACACATTTACATTGTGACATATTGCCGGGAGAGGGGGGGATATCCACTGTCCCACACCTGACTTCTTGTCATGTATAGAACGTCTTACATCCACTTCCAAGTTACTGCTCTCCTTTATGACTGGTTCTTAAATTATAAGCAGCAAAATATGCCCACGTTTCTAAAAAGAACAAATTGCTTCCTGACGCCAGGATGTTTTATATTAAAAAGAAGCCATAATGCCAGGGGTCAAAGCTTGGATGTAGAGATAAAATACCAGCTGTGAACGAAGATATAAATGTTGATTCATGTACGTTCTATAATGTTTATCCTCCCAGGTATAATAATCATGCATCAACTTCAATCTGACATGTATGTAAAGTTCATCCTGATGTATCCATTAATATGTAATGACAATATTACGCATGTTCTTTATATGATGTTTACCAAGTTTCCCTCAAAGGCATCAGGGTCCCATCTGCTTGCAGGAGGCGGCTGAGATCCCAATAGCAAATGGAGTGATTAAGTTGGCTGCAGACCTTATGCTTAAATCCATGACATTTCAGCCAAGGGCTATCTGCTGTTCAATGCTTTGTTCTGTCAAAACCACTCTATTATTTCAGAAAACGATCCTGGCACAAGCTAATAGGTTCAGCTTTGCTCGGCTGAAGAGAAGTCGCATCTTAGCAGTGTTTACACAAACAAACATTGGATTTCTGGCTTGGTTTGGGGTTCCTTTGGAAAATATCTGTTGGGCATCATTTAATTTGATGCAAGTTGAATAGGCTTTGAACGTTGGCTGCTAGCTGAGCTCCTCCTGTCACTTGCTCGGATGTTTTTAAACTTTAGAACTCTTTCCCATTCTTGCCCTCCTACTTATGACCCAGAATACAGATCACTGGTAGGGAGTGCCAGCATGACTGTGGAAAAAGGCATGCTTAGGCAGAGGGGCATGCCTAATGAAAGGGCGACTGAAGCTATGGACAAGGGTGGTCTGTTTATGGAAAAAAAAAAGTAGACCACATAGACTACACCCTTGATCCTACTGTATGGTCAGACTCAGGCACACAACCGTATTTTGCATCCGTAATTATGGCCTGTACAATTCTATCGGCTACGGACACCTTTCCTTTTATTTATAGAGAGGTGTCTGTGCTCCAAAAATTATAGAACATGTTCTTTTTTTTGGCCGTAATTATGGCACAGACATGCTCATAGAAGTCTATGGGAGCTTCCGTAAATACGGACGGCTACGGATGTGCACCCGTAAACCGTCCGTATTTATGCATTTGTTATGCAACATGTTGGTAACATCATTTGCAGCATTTTTTTTTTACTGATCCGTATACATGGATCAAATACGGATGCAATACGGACCATGTTTACGGACACCCTTCTGTATATATGGATAAAATACGGATGACTACAGATGTGTATTATGGACAGGTGCAATTTGCATCTACTTACAAATTTGTGTAACTTATGAGAGTGTTGATGAAATTCCCCCACTGTGTTCCAGGTATCAAGAGTTTTTTTCAAATTTGGGACTATCTGGTATCCAAAGGAGATGCCCATGCATGTCCATAGATAGTGAGAGCTGAGTTTGTGTCTATGTCTATGCATATCTTGTGTTACAACTCAGGATCAGCATTAGTTCTGTTTGGGTGATCCCACCCACACCCCCTCCCCTCATATGGTGGACAGGGTAAGTAATAACCACAAATAACTACAGATGTGACCACCATTATCTTTTCTTGAATTTGGTTAAGAACTCCATTTTCTCATTAAACCAATTCAATACAATATCGCAACATTTTACACTGAACAAAAGTATTTTTTTTATGACATCCCATTCTAAATCCATAGGTATTAATATGGAGTTGGTCCCCCCTGAGCAGCTAAATCAACTTCTACTCTTCTAAAACAGGCTTTCTACAAGATTTTGGCGGGTGTCTGTGGGATTTTTTGCCCATTCATCTAGAAGGGCATTTGTGAGGTCAGACACTGATGTTGGAGGAGAGGGCCAGGCTCCCAATCTCTGTTCTAGGTTATCCCAAAGGTGTTCAATGAGGTGGAGGTCAGGGCTCTATGTGGATCAGTCAAGTTCTTCCACACAAAACTCACCCAACCATGTCTTTATGGACCTTGCTTTGTGCACTGGGGCACAGTCACGCGGGAACAGAAAAGGGCCGAACCCCAAACTGTTCCCACAAAGCTGGAAGCTACTATTGTCCAAAATGTGAAGAATTAAGATTTCTCTTCACTGGAACTAAGGGGCCTAGGCCAACCTCTGAAAAACAACCACATAGCTCTCCACCCTCCTCCAACAAACTTTACAGTTGGCACAATGCAGTCAGGCAGGGGACATTCTCCTGGCATTCACCAAACTCAGACTTGTCCATCAGGCTGCCAGATAGAGAAGCGTGATTCATCTCTCCACAGAACACGTTTCCACCGCCCCAGAGTCCAGTGGCGGCGGGTTTACAACACTCCATCCGGTGCTTGGCATTGTGCTTGGTGATGTAAGGCTTGCTTACATCACTAAGCTGCTCGGCCATGTAAACCCATGCCATGATGCTCCTGGGGCACAGTTTTTGTGCGGATGTTAATGCCAGAGGAGGTTTGGTACTCTGCAGTCATTGAGACAGCAGAGCGTTGGTGACTTTTTGCACTGTGTGTCTCAAAGCTCGATGACCCCGCTCTGTAACTTTATGTAGTCTGCCACTTCATGGCTGAGTGGTTGTGGTTCCATCTCAGGATATGTTGAGATAAGAGGAAAGGTAAGGAATGACACATCTATATACCATTCTGTGCCTAATTATCAGGATCATACAGGTTGATGCCTAAATAACAGTGGCATACGTTGATTTAATAGCAATGCCACACATTGCCGAAGTAAATACTACCATACAGTGCTCAAATAATACAACACACAAGGGTGAATTTATTAAATATTCTCTGTTTTATGGTTTAGAAAAGTCACAAATGCATTGAAAGTCGCAGTTTGTGCATAACGTGGGGGGCAACCGCGGCCTGACACATTTATGCAATTTAAGGCAGAAAGTTTATTATAGCAGAAATCTGTGCCAGCCCCCATTGTGCAGTAGATATCCCTTTCTGGCGCACAGATAACAGAAGATGCGCCAAATTTCTTAATAGGCATGTGTCTCTTATTAAATTAGCTGCATTTTACTCCTTCGAGCTTAATACTAAGACTGGAATATGAAACACCAATCTTTAGTAAATCTGCCCCACAGTGTTCAAATAACATCTTCCACTTAGCTCAATATACTAAGGAAAATAATATTTTAGAATTTTGGTGTTTAAATCTCAGATATGATAAAAGTATCTGGCAGATCACGATCCCAAGAGGTACGCAGCAGCTGTGGATTCTACCCTACTGCTCTATGAGGTGCATAACTAGTCTACGATCATGGCCTTCAGTACCAGATTCATGCCCGTAGGTCAGGTTGCTCTGGCACTAAGCTACATTGTCATTTTTCCTAATAAGCCCCAAAGGGTTTTTATCATCTGTAACAGAGATTTTCCTGAGATATTTCTTCAACAATCCACAGACAGGTGCACAAACCAGAACTTAAACCTCTTGATATTCATAATTGGTAATGTTTGAGAGACTTATTACGTACTTAATAGTGCCTGAAAATCTCCATTTGGCCTACATAGCGCGTGATGCGGGCAGTGGGTTGAGAGGTGACAAAGTATAATTGATAGAATTTGATTTTCATGCTGAACAGGAGCCTATAAAAACATCATTAGTCTCCGCACACCGAGCTGCCCCTGCTGCCGTCTTAAGCAAGATGAATAATGTGATTGAAGGGCTCGCTGCGAGGGGGGTGTCACAGATCATGTCCCCTGACGGTCTGGTGCCATTTTTCAGGGTGAACATTAGTGTCCATAACAACATTTTCGTTTCATTATTACTATAAGAACTGGCATTATAGGTCCACAGTGATTACAATCATATACACGTACCATTACGAATGGAACATATAATGACTTATTTAGCGTTGACGTATATGTAGTTAAATAATAAGAGACTGCGAGGGTTGTGTATCAAAACTGTCACTTGTACAATATATTCCTCAAAATCAAGGGCTACTGTACCATAGAGGCATGGGGACCCAGAGGAATTAATTATTGGGTGGTGAGCACCTGTGGAGGAAAACCCCCTCAACAAAGTGTAGACAATTAATCCAAGGATCATGGAAAGGAGACGGAGGGCAAACAAGCACCAAGTCCTCCTGTCCCATGTGGTTAGTCATTTGATATTGTTAACCTGCACCAGTGGGGGGCCATGTTTATTTTTTTCTATGGAGCCCCCATACCTCTAGGCACTTCCCTGCTCAAAAGTCTCAAAAGTTAGAATAGGGAACTGGCTCTTTTGTATGAAGCAATAGTTATAGGTTCTTGTTTCTGTGTTGGGTTTTTTTCCCCCTACCTGCACCTTAAATGGATGGGACTTGACCTCCTTGAGCTTTTTTCCAAAACAGCGTTACTCAGTGGTGTTGATAAGGCACGGGTGGCATATGTAATTAATGTACCAGCAATGTTAATGGTGGTAAAACCTCTTTAATAATTTTAATACGTTAAACTTCAGGGGACAATAGTCGAAAAATAAAATAATCAGAGCGGTGGTTTCCAAACTGCAGCTCTCCAGCTGTTGATAACTCTCACCAGGCTTTCTGGAAGTTGTAGTTATCAGTTTATAACAGCAAAAGAGCCGCAGGTTGGAGATCACTGCATTAGAGAGTCTAGAGACATCCTAATGAATGAATACAAAGGGGTTTTTTATTTATTTTTTTTACTTTCACTTTAAGGCTTGTGCATCTTAATACCTGTGTCTTCCTTGCTGTTTTCTTTGAAGTGACCCGAGAAAAGACAGATGCTCTCATATAGATCATGTATTTCAAATGAAAATTTTATGCAATAAAACCAATAACATGAACATCATCTCCAACAATGAAGACCTTATATGAAGGTGACATGGAGAAGCTCTTTAGCGTCTGAGATTTTTTATGTTTTTGGGTTTTCAAAAATAACATTAGTTGCTATTGATGATATGACCTGTGTGTACTATAATAACAGCAGATTTTATCATACCATTTAATGTAGACATGGACATGTTCTGTGTATCTAGAAGATGGGTCCTTGAATTCATTACCTCTGGTGGGCATAGGGTACCTCTGTTACACCTGAAGGAAATCCAAAACTTTAGCTCCTCACCATCCACAATATTTCTCACCCAGATAGATTAAACAGTTTTTTCAGGATTTTCAACTGATGGACTTAGGGGAGGCCATTATTGTATTATCAGTGGTGGTCTGACCCTGGAATCCCCACCAGTCAGCAGAACAAAGGGCAGCAGCGCTAGCTGGCGTTCCATTGTCACTTCACTGCATTACCTGGCACGGCTGCCGTGCCATACACAACCACACTTAAATGAATGTTGCTGAGTTGGGTACTGCGGTGAAGGGGTTGCATTACTCCAGTGAGCACTGCTGCCCCTTCATTCTGCTAATTGGTGGGGTTCCCTGGGGTTAGACCCCGACAACCATATATTGATGGCCAATCCTAAAGGTACATAATCAATTAAAAATCCCTTAAAGGCCTACTCAGGCATTTTCTGACGGCAGCACAGACAGTTATTCCTAGATATTGGAAGACTTCTGCTGTACCTACGATTGGTGAATGGGTTGCGGAAATGTTCCTACTGTGTAGAATGGAGTCTCTTCTTGTGGAAGACAGGGGCTGCTATGATACTGTTCTTTCTCTGTGGAACACATGGTCATCCTTCAAATCTGGTCCTCATTTCTCAGACTGGTTGAGCTAGAGAATCCCACATAGTGGTCTGTATAGCCAAGTCCTGATTGGGCTATCTTCAGAAATAGAGGCGGATCGATATTCCTCTTGTGGTAATGTCTCTGCTACTAGCGCTCATTTTATTCCTCTTCTTCCATCCCCCTTTCTTCCTTTGTCCGTCTTGTACGTTCTTTCGTTTTGTCCTCTTTTGGGTTGTCTCAACTTCTCCTCTTTTCACCTGTTTAGGGAGGGGTTGGTCACTTTTCAAAATGTGTTTCCAGTCAGGAATTATGTGCCTTGCAAATATAGAGGGGCACTCTCTACCTCATATGCCATGTGCCTGACTGTATATATTTTTCTAATGTAGGTGACAACCGCCCCTGAGTAACAAGGATATTGATGTATATAAGCGTTCGCTTCTATCTATATGATTTGATATGATATGTTATGATTGATTACGAAAGTATTCATGCACTTTGTTCTTGTGTGTTTGTAAACTTTGCAATAAAAATCTAAATGATGAAAAAAAAAAAAAATCCCTTAAAACCCGTTTTTAGCAATAAGAACTATATAGTAACCATATTTTTTCATTTTCTTGTAACAGGAGAACAATTTTTTCCAATGGACTTCTAGCCCTAAATTAGACCTCAATACGACCCAGTTCTCTGAGACATCCCATTTTGTGGACATCACTAGAAGAAGTTCTGACAGTTCCTCAAACACACAGTCAAACATCAAGGTTTCCATTTCAAACACTCATAAGGAAGCAAAGACAGGCGGCTTTAGCACTCAGAGAAACCTGATGCCAACTCGCAGCTTGTCCCCAAGCGGAAGCAGAAATGAAATATCTAAAGAAAATTCAGTCATTTTGAAAATTCAACAATTTGTATCCGATAAAACGCTAAGAACTTCAATGAGTAAGAAATCCCTGAAGGAAATCCCCAAGGAAGAGAGAAAAATGACAGATGAAGCATCAGTAAGTGAATGAAAACGTCTGGCTTTATGCTTGACTTCATCTTATTATTGTTAAGAAGGGAGGGCATTTTGTTCTTAAAATTGAAGGTGTCATCAAAAATAATTTCAGGGAAAATTCTTTAATTCACTACTCAATAAACTTGCAGGCTGTTAGTTTTATTTTTAAAGGGGAAATGTGGTTTAAATCCAAATATTTTAGATCACCCCCACCAAGTGAATTTCTTCTAGGCACCGTGTCAGATGTTTTGAAATCTACAGAGTGCCAAAGTCTCCCTGTTTTTGTAAAGTACCAAGCCCCACATAAAATAAAGGAGTTGTCCTAACTGGACAACCTCTTCTTAGAAAAAAGGCCACTCCAAGGATTAGCTGATCACCAATGGTCTGGCTTTTGTAACCGCCAGTGATCACCTCTGTACAGCTACTAGTTTCCCTACTGGGGTAGCATGTAATACATGGTTGTACTGACTCCACCAGAGCAGATGCCACCCTTTATGGAATATAGGATCTCAACTTATAGTGCCTGTTGTTCCCCAGGTGGTACACGCCATGTGTCTAGGGCAGCAGTCTCCAAACTTTTATACCTTGTGAGCCACATCCAATTTTGAGTAATGCCCTGGGGCCACATTTAAGTAAACGTTTTTTTTAACATATTACATGTAGAGAAACACAAAATCATGAAATTTCAATTTGCAGTTAAATATTTCAGTTTTAAATTTAACCCATTTGGGTATTCCATCACCTAAATTTGCCCTTTTCTGGTGATAGGATATGTCTGTAATTGTTAATGTGGATGTCATAATGTAACAAGAGTTTATGGCTATTACTCAGGGTTCCAATGGCGAGCCACATGGCAGGAGGTTGCGAAGCACATGTGGCTCGCGAGCCACTGGTTGGGAACCACTGCTCTAGGGGGTACTTTGGCATTGTCTTTATGCTGTGTTCTTAATGTGAAGCAGATTGTATGATCATAACCTTGGGGGTACTTTGACGTAATTTATTTGAGTAGGGGTACTAGGGTTGGAAACAATAAGAAACACTCTAGACCTCTCCCTCTTTATGATGGCCAAATACCATTTTAGGAAAAATGGACAGGAGTTGTCATAATGGGGCAGTCAGGAACCAATAAATAGCCTTGAAAAGGGGCCCTCACCTACATTTACCAATTTATTTAACTGGATTTCCTCTTCAATAACTTTTGTCTAATGCTGAAAAGCAAAAGGGTTGGAAATAACCAAATACAGTAAAATACTCCTCTGACTAAATAAAAAAGGAATAGCATCAAAAGACGTTAAATAACTTATACTTGCTGGTATGTTGGACGTCATAAAGGGCTATTTCAACCTGTAGCTCTACAGCTATTGCAAAACGAAAACTCCCATAATGCCCTTAGATCTGCTGTCTGACAGGGCATGCTGGGAGTAGTAGTTTTGGAACAGCTGGAGAATCAAAGGTTGGAGAAGACTGTTTTAGCTCAAGCAAGCGCTTGCTTCTATGACCTCTCAGAAGATTGTGGGGGTGTATGTATAATTCAAACTTAAAACTAAAGTTTAATGATTGAAGTTGAAAGTCTATAAAGAAAAACATTTCAAAACATTTTCATTTTCTTACGTTCTGGTAGAGTGTTTAAAATCTGAGTTTCTCTTAAGTATAAAAGACAGGTCTGTTTTAGACAACAATGGCTGGAACGCTACATAATAAGAGCCCTACTTCCAATTTATTGATTCAGTAAGGTTTATATTTGCCCACTGCGAAAGGGAATTGATTCAGGAAGGTTTATATCTTCCAACTGTGAGCTCTGGTCAGTTATATACAGGCTTTGTTTATCCTCCCTACAGAGGAGAAAAATAAGAAGTTGAAAAGGTTATAGATGGTTTACAAGTAAAAAAGCCACATAAAATGAAGCTGAATCTTTAAGTTGTAGTTCTATTAGTTATAAAAAGATATAGCACTATAAACTGGATACAAGTCATATAAAAAGATCACTGCAAAAAAAATTAAATAGATAACGGTCCATAAAGGGTATGTCTACTTTTGCAACTAATTTTTTTTGTATTTGATTTCTCCAATGCATCTAAAATGAAAAATTAATCTTTGAAATTCTCCTATAGTTTTGTGTTTACAGCTCCTTTACAGTTCTATGTGTATTCATAATTACATTCTTCAAAGTAAGTCTGCTAATTGACAAAATTAATGTATGTATACAAGTTGTAGGGGATATATGGAATAAATTATGACTGCAGGATCAGACTACACAGGTTGTGTTTGTAGTCTGTAACCATGGAGATGCATAGATCTGCATAGGAGTTATATACACAAAACGGTAGATTTGTATAGCAAATCACTATAGGTATGGCAGAAAAAAAGAGATTTAAACCAAAGCTGTACCTTATGTATGTCTGTCATTTTAAAAGAGTAGTGAACTATGAAACAAATTGTGCAGATTATTTTTCTCCTGGTTCTTAATTAAACTGTTCCTCAAACTAGCGAATTAAAGAAAAATTAATAGATTTTTTCATTCATGTGCTCTAGAAACAGGCCAATATTGACAGTATACATTAGAGGATGAATCGTCCTGCTGATAGGTCTCAAGTTGGCTGAGGCTTCTTGACCTGGTTCTCAAAACTAGATATAGTGCAATGAGACAATCAATACAAAGATATAAAAAAGAAGAACAAAACATGTTCCTTTGAAACATACAAGAGAAAATATGTGCAGGAAAATCATGCACTGAAACCTGCCGCTCACCATAAAAAATATAATCGAGCTCTCCTTAAAGGGGATGTCAGGTTTCGACATGTCCTTTCGACAGTCGCTAGAAACTACTGATCATGAAAGTCGACCCAATGTAAATGCTTAAAGTGTAACTAAACGTTTGACAAACTTCTGACATGTCATAGTGACATGTCAGAAGTTTGGATTGGTGGAGGTCCGAGCACTGAGACCCCCACCAATCGCTAGAACGAAGCAGCTGAAGCGCTCGTGTGAGAGCTCAGCCGCTTCGTGTCAGTTCAGCTTTTTCCGGAAAGCCGATGTAGCGGAGTACGGGCTCATAGGCTTTCTATTGATTCCGTACACGATACATTTATTTCCAGAAAAAGCCGAACAGACACGAAGTGGCTGAGCGCTCACACGAGCGCTTCATCTGCTTCGTTCTAGCGATTGGTGGGGGTCTCAGTGCTCGGACCTCCACCAATCCAAACTTCTGACATGTCACTATGACCTGTCAGAAGTTTGTCAAACGTTTAGCTACACTTTAGGATTGCAAGAAAAATAATATTACATGACACTCTTGCAACTTCAATTTCAATGACAACAGAGGTTCTCCCTAGTCAAGAGGCCAATAGGGCATTTAACAAAACACCATTGAGTATAACAGCGCTAGGTGCTGGTGTCAATTCACATATTGGAAGTAATTTTCAGATGTCTTCTTACACATCACAATGGTGTCGATTGCCTGAATGCTCTGCTCAGCACAGTGTTTGGTTTAGAGGATTCATGGAGAGGAGCAATCTACAAGTGGTCATACTATCTACTCCTTTCCTGCTGAGGATCCATCAGTTACTGTGCTTACAGTTCCTCCATAGAAACAGCAGCATTTTTGTTTTCAGCTCCACAGATATTGGATAAGGATGAAAATGGTCAGAAAACAAAGGCATCATCTAATACAAAATAGTACATATATTAAAGGGGTTATGTGGGGACCAAAAAGCACTTGCAGTGTACTCACTCCAGTATGTGAGTACACTCCTAATATACATTCTGTTCCCCCGTTGCGCTGATTCTGAGATTTTCATACATTTTTATAGCGGGTGCCGGGGGACCGGAAGTCTAGTTGCACAGTCTTCTTTGATGACGATACGACTCTTCGTCATGTGACCGGCCCCACTGTACTCTATGTAATTTCTGTACTACTGCTTGTATATAGAGTACAGCGGGGCCGATCACATGACGAAGAGTCGTATCGTCATCAAAGAAGACTGTGCAACTGGACTTCCGGTCCCCTGCCGGCGCTATAAAAATCTATGAAAATCTCAGAATCAGCACGATGCGGGACAGGAATGTATATCAGCGCGTATACTTACATACTGCAGTGAGTACACTACTAATAATTTTTGGTTCCCACATAACCCCTTTAACATTACAAATATATTACAAATGATTGGGTCAGATCAATAAAGGCCTAAGAAGAGGCAGGCTACGTTTACTCGTTGCAGATTTGCTACGAAGTTTATGTCCGGATTTGCGGATGGAAAATCTGCAGCACAGTACGGTAGCAGCAAAGCAACAAGTCTCATCCACAAGTTAATTTCTGCTGTGGAAAGTGCACGGATTTGTTGCAAATGTTGCAGATTTTTTTGCAGATTTTCCAGCTATACTGTCAATTTAAAGGGGTTTTCCCACATGCGCGAACGCCGCTACATTCAAAACTGTGATCGTGCAGTGAGGAGGAATGGGGGTCTGGACTGCACAATCGCATTTTGGAATGGAGCGGCGGGTCATGCATGTGTGTTGCGGCTTCATTTGATATCTATGGAATCCAGCAGAGACATGTTGTATCCACACATAACCGCTGAAGTGGTCACATATAAAAACATGTCATCACTGGAGGCCAGGTATACAGAGACGGGCGTGGGGAACCAGGGAAGTAGTACCATGGGAGCGCCATGGGAGAATACTGTTTTTTTCTGTAGACGCTTTTTTTTTTTAGCAGGGAAATCTTAGCATTTTGGTGCCGATTTTCCGTAGCTTTCTGTGGATTTTCTTTTGACATAGTCTTATGCCTCATGCACACGACCGTAGTTTTGCGGCCGCATACTATCCGCCATTGCTGGGCCTCAATGGAGGATTGTATAGGACACATTTTATCCTACGCTCGTTGCATGACACCTTAGTCTTGAGACCTCTTCTCAGCCCCACTAGGCGCTGTAGAGAAATTGTTATCATACGCATCAATCCCTACCCCCCAATGGGTCTCACAGTCTGATCCCCCTATCTCAGAGACACACAGTAGGAGTAATTTCAAGTGTAGTAACTTCTCAGTATGTTTTTTAGAATGTGTAAAGAAACTGGAGTACTCGGAGAAAACCCACACAAAAACAGGGAGTATATACAACATTCATGCAGATGTTTCTTCTGGTTGGAGGTGAACCTAGAATCCCAGTGCTGCAAGGCCACAATGCCAAACCACTGAGCCACCATGCTGCCAGTATTGCCCATCTTCAAAATGCTCCTGTTCTAATGCTTTAATAAAATGCCCTAAGATCTTACCAGTGTTGTAGATACCATTGAGGTAGCTCTCATGGCTGCTCTGAAGGTCTCAGCTCAAATTGGCTGCAGCTGAGATTGATTCCATTCCCCTTCTTCATAGATGGTGTAAATCTCCAAAGAAATGAACCTCTACCCAGACAAGTAAATTATTTAAAATAAATGAGGGTCAACTAGTCCAAGGGTTGTGCTGCCTTTACTCTTACAATAGATCTAACGCTTGGTATTGGTGCGAAACCCTCGTGTTCTAGAATAATGGGCTTGACACAGCACCATTTTTTTATGTTGCCACAGGGTCCTCTCTGCCCTGTATATCTGGTATATTAACTAATTGCTTATTTTTACACAATCCATTTTTACCCTACTATTGCTTTAAAAAACAACAAAAAACAATAAAACATAACTAAATATAAATCCAGATTGTACTGCACTTGGGTTACTGTACTATAAAAAAATTACCTATACCAATTGTGTATTAATATACCAGAAGGTAATACGATTATTATAATGCCGGCAGCGGGTGCTGCTGATGCTGGCGGTCCCCACTGCCAGGTCCCTCAACTGCCTTGCCGGCGGCCTTGCCTCCTGCATGACCGCCGGCGTCTTCTCTCTGCTTTTCCTCCTGGCTGCTTTAGTGTTAGGGCGCGCGTGCGTTCTGACCACCTCTTATAAAAAATAGCTGTGACCTTTCCCATGGGGCCATAGACATTTACTTTTGCTCCTTTACGAATATTCCACATTAAAGATCCTTATACTCTGCTGCATATCTCATACATAATAATAAGTTGTTTTGCGATAGATCTTATAAACCAATGGGGATTTTTTTTTTTTTTTTTTTTTAAAGGGGCAATGTTTAATTATGTGCTTCATGTCAGTGAGATGTCGTTCTTTTATGCTGCACTGTGACTGACTTCTATAAATAATTAGCACTAATCCCCCAAAGCACAGTGCTGACAAAATACATACAATATCCCCCATATACTGCAGATCTGAATTCAGGACTACTTTTGCAATGTTATATTCATGAGTTCATAGCATTCTCTCTTTTTACTTCAAATATTTTTGTAACCCCCTAATGACCAGGCCTTTTTGCGCGTTAAAAACGTAAAAAAAAAAAAATACTTGTTTTTGGATTGCCGCATTCCAAGAGCCGTAAGTTTTTTATTTTTCGGTTGATATAGCCATATGTGGGCAGGTTTTTTTGCCGGACAAGGTGTAGTTCTCATTGGTAGTATTTTGGGGGTACATGGGACTTATTGATTAACTTTTATTTTATTTTTTATGAGGGGAATCTGGGGAAAAAAGGAATTTTGCAGTTATTTTTTGCATTTTTTTTTTGTTGTTTGAGTTCTTACGATCGCGGCAATACCATATATGTGTATGTTATTAATTTTTTTTTTACACTTTTACTAAATAAAACCAATTTTGGGGGAAAAAAAGTGGTTTTATTTTAATTTTACTGTAATTTTTTTTTTTCATAAACTTTATATAACTGTTTTACATTTTTTTTTTTTTTTTTGGCCCACTAGGGGTTTTCACCATGCGATCTGCTGATCGTTTATATAATGTTTTGGTATACTTAGTATACTAAAGTACTATTGCCTGTCAGTGTAAAACTGACAGGCAATCTATTAGGCCGTTCACGGGTTAAATTAAGAACTATAAGGGTCCATTTGGGTAATATGGCCACCATACAGAGTTAGTAATTAAACTTTTAAAGGCATGTAACTGTATGCAAACAATTAAGAATTTATTATAATTTATTATTTGGGCCAAGCAGAAGAATTCTAATATTGATCTCTAAATTTTAGGCTACATACCTCAAGTAACAGGAATTGAGTCACATGTTAACTTTAAGGCAGATTTTTGTAATTTCCGTAGTCACTAATCATGAAGTTAACGTGATCCAGGATTTGTACCAGTGGTTGATAATTTAGATTTCATTTAAAAAACCCAGCAGCAGTGACCATTAAGGTTTTCAAAGTCTCGGTATAATGGCGAATAGAGAAGCAAAAGGCAAGGCGCCACATGGTGCAGGTCAATGGGATAACGGGAGAGTCATAAACATGATCGGTTATGCTCACCTTGTAAGTATGTGATAAAGGCAGAGAATAATCAGTCCACTTCGTGCTGCTGCCAGGATCCAAAGCCGGTAAACCAGACCGGTTACCGCTAATCAAACATGTGGACAAAAAGGAAGCAAAAGGGAGGATCCTATAGGGCGCTGCTGCGTGGTTGTTTAAAGGTGGTCAATGATGATAGATACGAAAATATATAAGTAGATATTTATTAAATCATACAGGCTACGCGTTTCGACACTGTACCAGCGTCTTCCTCAGGCCTGAGGAAGATGCTGGTACAGTGTCGAAACGCGTAGCCTGCATGATTTAATAAATATCTACTTATATATTTTCGTATCTATCATCATTGACCACCTTTAAACAACCACGCAGCAGCGCCCTATAGGATCCTCCCTTTTGCTTCCTTTTTGTCCTCATGTTCGGTATAATGGCTTCCCCTAGCTGCCCGCAGCCTCCACAAGTGGCAAGTAAAGAGACAAATGAATTATTTATTTTAATGGGAGCTATATAAATTAGTCTTCAACAAGCTCCCCCTAGTGGTGTCTGGAGGCTGCCAGAATTGAATAATTTAACATTTAACTCTATAGGTGTGTAAGAGAATGTCAAATAAATATAAAAATTGGGCTCTGATCCTTTTAGATATATTATACAATTATTCAGTACAGAACGTTAGAGCTATTTGGATGAGTTCTCTCATTCTAATGCTAAAATTTTTCTAGAAGATATTTTTTACATTGTCCATCATGTTGTAGAGAGGGTGGTATACCTTCACACACCATCTTCATCATCATTCTCGTCCCTATTACATTTAGGCTGGATTCACACGAGCACATTACGTCCGTAATTGACGGACGTATTTCGGCTGCAAGTCCCGGACCGAACACAGTGCAGGGAGCCGGGCTCCTAGCATCATAGTTATGTACGATGTTAGGAGTCCCTGCCTCGCTGCCGGACAACTGTCCCGTACTGTAATCATGTTTTCAGTACGGGACAGTTGTCCGGCAGCGAGGCAGGGACTCCTAGCATCGTACATAACTATGATGCTAGGAGCCCGGCTCCCTGCAGTGTGTTCGGTCCGGGACTTCCGGCCGAAATACGTCCGTCAATTACGGACGTAATGTGCTCGTGTGAATGCAGCCTTACAATCCAAATTCCTTACCTTAGAGAGGGATGTAGCTGGGGGGGGGGGGGGGGGGCTGATGGGACATGGGTGCTGGGTGCCAACAAGCCACACTGCCATAATTGGGGTATTTAGCAGCAGGGCTAGGGCAAAAAACTGAATATTAACCCCAGATGAAGGAAAGCCTAGTTACATTGGTATCTTTTTTTATTAACGTTTTATGGAGAACGCTCTTTGGAACTAGTGGAGAATATACAAACTCCATACATAGGATATATTATTGAACTTCCTTTCCATGATGCCACTGATGATACAAGATGTATGACGCTAAACCCTATGCCATTGATTTATCAATGTACCTTGTACTAAGATATGCCCGGATAGCTGATCCTTTCATGAAAATTTCCGGAATGAGGTAATTTATTTGTTTTGTAACCGCTATTTAGCCGGCAGAAGGTGTTACAAAAGACACGTGTAATGATTTTTGGCATTCACAGCAAGTCTTCCTTTTACTGTTTAAACAAAAAGTGATTCATTTTCCTCTAGACATATCCACCCAGCTTATTCCTAATCTTTTTTTCATTCTAACAGCCAGTCTATTGAGTTATTTTTAGTCCATAATAGAACTGCATAAATCTTCCAAAAACAGCCAAAGTAACAATGTAAGAAATGTGTGAAAAATTGAGCTCTTGAAACATTAAAGCTGCATAAAAAGCTCAGATATAAAATAATGACACATGGATGATCTTTCTTCATTCCAAGTAGGATCTAAAGAGTTTAACAACTTGCAGGGATTCAAGAATCCGTCTTCGACGTCTTAGAGAGATGTCCGCGCACAGCCCGAATCATTTTCATTTTTAGTATGCGGTGCTTTGCTGAGAATCACACAGAATCTTACATGCTGGATAATGAACACAAAGTTCAGCCGATTGCCTAATCTTCATGCATTTGCAACGTTTAACTGTCTGGGCGCCAAGAGCTTTTGCAATGACATTTTTCAAGTTGCCCTTGCCAGCACTTCAAGGTCATGGAAAGGAAGTAAAATGCCAGAAAGCCCTCATAATATCATGACAATCACATGTTATAAAATTTAAATTTAGTGATTTCATCCTGATCTTCCTGGTTCATGAATAGAAATTCAGGACTACAGGAAAGACAGTAGAGTAGATGATTTGGGGTGTCATCATTCCAGGGACAGCTTTTTAAATGTGGTGCCAGCAAAATAACCCCCAGTTTTCCTACATGAATTACATTACAAAGTGGTTTAGGGGCTGGAGTCATCATGGCGGTAGTCATCCAGTAACTTTGACTTAGATCGGAGACCAATCTCCTTCAGCTCATTCTCATCTTACTGTTACATGAATAGAAACTTAAAACTACAGAAAAGACTGACACTAAGGCAGAACAGTAAATGAGATGAGTAGGATGAGGGGATGTCTTCACTATTTAGGGTATGTTCACACGCAGTAGCAAAATACGTCTGAAATTGCGGAGCTGTTTTTGCTGAAAACAGCTTCTGATTTTCAGACGTTTTTGTAACTACTCACATTTTTCGCGGCGTACTTTACAGACGTTATTGGAGCTGTTTTTCAATGGAGTCAATGAAAAACGGTTCCAAAAACGTCCCAGGAAGTGACATGCACTTTTTGACGCGGGAGTCTTTTTACGCGCCGTCTTTTGACAGCGACGTCTAAAATTACACCTCGTGGGAATAGAACATCGTAAAACCCATTGAACCCAATGGGCAGATGTCTGTAGGCGTAATGGAGCCGTTTTTTCAGGCGTAATTCGAGGTGTAAAACGCCAGAATTACGTCTGAAAACAGTGCAAATTTTTCTCTGCCTGCACGCCATTGAGTGCTGCGGGCAAAAAACGCTGCAAAATACGCTTTCTTTGCCTCTTATTGATGTCAATGGGAGGTCGGAGACGTAAACTCCCGAAGATAGGGCATGTCGTTTCTTTTTCCCGCAAGACGTTTTTTCCGCTCGCTGGAAAAAACGCCTCTTACTCCCATTGAATTCAATGGGAGGCATTTTCATCCATTTTTTGGCACGTTTTCCGACGCGGTTTCCGCGTCAAAAAACGTGTAAAAAAAACTGTGTGAAGTGACACTAAGGTCCTGTTCACGCTGAGTTTTTTTGCAGGCAGAAAAAAATTTCCTCAGAATTTCTTCAGGAATTTTGAGGCAGGTTTTGACCTGCCTGCGCTTTTTTGCTGCGGTTTTTACAGCGTTTATCATGGCATTTTTTTACCAGCGGCCATTGAAGCTAATGCAAGCACCGCGGGCAAAAAATGCAGCGAAAAATGCTCGGAAATGAGTGCCACAGGTTTTTTCTGCCTCTGCCTCCCAAGAAAGGACATGCCTCTTTTTTTCCCGCAAGCAGCTAAAAGCCGCCCGAGAAAAAACGCCTCTGCCTCCCATAGAAATTAATGGGGGGGGCGATTTCGGCAGTTCTTTTTAGTGCTGATTCCAACGCGGTTTCCGCGTCAAAATCAGCGCCAAATAACTCAGTGTGAATAGGGCCTTACATTAGTAAGTAACGTATCTTCTTTCTTCGTAGGCGTCTAACTGGAGAAGTTACCATGTAAACCGGCTCAGTGCCTCTGAAATGCAGATGCTGGCCAGTCTGAAGAGGCAGCAGAATGAAGAGATGGAGGATGAGGGGACATCTCATGGACTAAGCCAGTCCCAGATTGACCACTGTAATGTTAGTATAAGTACCAGCAGTGATGATACAACCACCTGGAACTCCTGTCTGCCACCGGTAAGTCCGTTTCTTGTCTTATAGTCAACACTTCTACTAGGGCACATATAGAGAGAACAATCTGCCGAGAACAATCCAACATCTATGAACAGCGTAAAGCGAACCTCTTAATTTAGGCTCTGCCCACACTAGCATCATGGTTTCCACTTATAATAGCAATGACAGCTAAGCCAGATTTATTTTTAAATGGATGCCAACTACTTATAATTCCCATAATGCTTCAAAATGGCATAAGGTACAGGGATGGCACAATCAGCAGTAGACTACGGAAGGAGGTGGAAAGGAAGGAGAAAAGCAGTCCTTCCAAGTCATGTCATTTAGTAGAGCTACAGAAGGACAACTGTCCCTAATAAGGTGACCACTAATCTACACTCAAAACCAAGCAGATGATGGTGGGTGACCTTATAGTCCTGGTGGGCAAGGGTTCAGAGATGTTACCATCAAATTGATTGTGCAGAGCTTAAAAACAAAGGTTTTCTTTTTTCAAGAATCATCATTTGTTCATAGGCTGTATCTGGTATTGCAGTTTAGCCTCATTCACTTCAATAAGGATGAGCTGCAATACCAGCCATAGCCCATTGATCAGAGTGGTGCTGTTTCTGGACAACCCATTTAATAACAACAAGAAACAGAAAAATTCTGCTTTGTTGTTTTCTCTATTAATATACAGTACACGGCCCAGTATAAATAAAAAAATCTGGATTGGATTTTTTTAAGTTGTCAGATCCTTTTGATCTGATTGGATCGGAGCGATCATGATGTGATCGCTCAGCAACAGGAACTTCATCTCCTGCTGATGCCAACATCAGGGAGAAGGGGAGCTGTCAATGTGTGATACCTCTATACCCTTCAGATGCCCAGATCAAGTAGAACATTTCACATGTACAGCCCTAGGAAGAGGGGCGGGGGGTGCTGCACAGTTTACTTTTACCCCCCCCCTCCAATGCCCCATGGTGCCCCAAGTATCTTCAGAGTCTACCAAAACTTCTATACTTATTATAGTTCCACAACCTCTCACTTCACGGATGTTTTTTAATTTTGCCGTTACCCCGAGTGTAACCTCTGCGCAGAACACAGGGTTTCTAAATTTCCCACAAAAAGCAATTATGTATTTGAAGGTAAAATAGAAATAAACAGATTTTATAACATGACAAACGATGACAAGCAGAGCTGCACTGAGAGCGCTTTACACGGTATGAATTCCGATAAGTGCTTCATAATTTTTCTTCGGCGTGTGGGCGTAGGAACATTTTCATCCTCTGTGTCTTTTTGTGTTGTGTGAATCATATTTTTGTTTATTACTGGTTTACAAATAAATATACCGGAGTTTATAACTTCAGCTTTAAAAAATATGAATCTGTCCACACTGCGCATTTATTTATTCAAATATGTTATTTCCAACATTAAGCGGTGACATTTACAACTCTAAATTCCAATTACCAGTCTTTGTAGAAATGGCTATTGATTGAGAATCTGTCAGAAATTCTAAACAAATATTCATTCACTATATTTGAGAAGGTGATGACTAAGGCCAGGGTCCCACGGTGACTTTTAATGGCCTGACTGTCGTAGTAAAACCGCAAGTTGCCTTAATAGTGGTGCAAACCTTAAAGGGGCATTACGGTTTCAGCAGATAAATATCACGTTCGTCTGAATTCGGTCTTAGACTGCCTTGTTAAAAAACGTATACGTTCAACGTTTATGTTTTTTTTACCGGACTCTGCAGGATGAAATAGCGTAGTCTACTACACTATTACATCCCTTTTTTGGGGTGGTATACTAACATATATACCAACCAGATGAAGGCCAATGGAGCCCTATGGACACGTTTAGCGTGTAGGTCAGCAGCTTTTTTTTTATGTTTCCACTAAACGTAAACAAAAATGTTATGTGAACACCCTAACAAGGTGAAAGCAAAGAATCCATAGCAGGAACTGTGATTGTGCATGGAATATTTGTAGTGTCATCGATATACCAGTAAATTGCTACCACCAGATCATAGTGGACCCTACTGTAATAAAATACTGTCCTAATGGAGTTTATATACCTTGCTAGAGCCAGTCAACCAAGAACTGAATAGATCAACACTAAAAGAATGTCGTCTTCCTTCTGATGTACGTAGCAGCCAAAGAGTTCTGCTCCGGTCAGGTGTACGGGCAGCTGTGGCTTAGGAAATATAACTGCAAACAGCTGCTTCTCTCCACAATACCATTTCGGGCAATATTCCTGTGTCGAGGTGTCACCAAATGGGTGAGGTTTTACGTTTACCCCAGCAGTTGAGGAGCTCACAGACTTCCCTTCTGCTATAGATGTTGGAGCCCAGGGATGGACCTACCACTGTATCTGCCAGAGCAACTTATATTTAATAGTGTTCCTTAGCGAGCGCAGTTACGATATTAGAGTGCCAGCATGAGGGTTCATGTCCTCAGCCACTCATAGTCAACCCCTGATTGTGGGTAAAGGAGCTTATATAAAACATAGTAGACCACAATCTATATATGGCCAAATACATTAAATATTTGTTGCTAGATTCTCAACAATTTTAGTGATATCTGCTGAAAATCTGTTGTTTGGAGATCCCACCGATATTATCTGGTTCTGCCAACAAACATCTCATGTCTATGGCCACCATAAAGGGGTATTCTGTCTTTTTGAAGCTATGGCACCCATGGCCAAGGATCGTCAGGATTACTCACCCCCCAACGGCCGCATTCATGGATCAGTGAGCTCCGACCCACATCTCTTCCTCCGGAGACTCCAGCGCTCACTTCTTCTTCACTCTACTGTGTCCCGTAGGGTGCACGCTCGTGCCTGGCCTTACAGGGCCAGCGTGCGCACCTGAAAAGTATGTCTATTAGCCCATGATCACCCTGGACTATAAGAAGGGCCCTGCCCCTTCCTTCAATGCCTCAGCGTTGTTGTGTTTACCCGTGTTAGTCTTTGCAAATGGTCCCTTAGTGTTTTCCAGTTCCCAGTGTTCCCGTACCTGCTACCTGTATCCCGCGCTACCTTGTTCCTGTGCCATAGAGAGTTGGAGTCGTGTTGTGCCGTATACTACGCCTGCTGTGTTACACCACGCCTGGTGTCTGCCTGCTGCCAAGGTCCCATTTGAGCCTAACCATCGCTACTGTCTGAATTACCACAGTACCCTTATTCGAACTAGAGACATTGACTAGGCATCCTGCTGGCCAGCTGCTATCCCGCTATGGCCCAGTGGGTCCACATACCCACAGATCGTGACAGTGGCATATTGTTAGGATATGCATAATCGGTTAAAGATCGACCACTGGGACATACACTAACCATTAGTAACGTGCAGCGACTACTTGAAATGTATTTTCTCAGCAGAGTGCCACCACTAAGCCCAGCACTGTGCAGGTACTGCAGTACATCCCCATTCACAAAGTGCAGAAGGGGCTTTGGCTCTTTCATTCTAGGGATCATGGGACCATCCATGCATTAGGTCCTTCTGACTGTATTATAGTAATGCATGTACAATATTTACATCACAACCGACAGCCAAAACATGAAAGTGCGTTTAGCTTAAGGCACTTCTCTGTCCACCATGATTCATACGTGGAAGTAAAACGTTTATCAGCCTCAGGGGAATACATCAGTACACATAATGCTCTTTTGAGATCTTGCTGAGTCCATATTCTATGAAACAAAGGCTGTTGTGAAGATAAATGTTCATTCATTACTTTATAACCTTATTTAGTATTTAGTTGGAGTCACTGTTTTTATCTATATATAAGATTATGTGGGGCATTGTCAAATGGTAAGGGAGTCCCTGGAGACCTTGGGCATCATTCACCTAAGTCTGCCATGAACACTACATGAAGATGACATTTATGCTGCACACTTGCTGATTAGGAAAGGACAAGTCATTACCAGTGATAAGAATTTTATTATATCATATCCCGAGAACGTGTGGGCGCAGTTCCCAATACTGGTGGAGAAGTACCTAAGTGCAGTCACTCCAATCTCCATTCTCCCGGGATGGGAGACCGGGCACCCGTCTCTAGATCAACGGAGTCACAGACCATGTGCCACCACTTTTTAGGCTTTGATCAGTAAGGGGCCGTCTGCTATAAAACAAAATCTATGGTGGGAAAACCTCTACAAATGAGAAAGACGTAAGATGAACGAGGAGTTGTGTATTTTCTTTGAGAATCCACAAAGTTTTAGCAAAAAGCAAAATCTAAACAAGAAAACCCCCACTACTCTTAGGGCTCATTCAGACTTGCGTGATTCTCGTCGGTGTGCTGTGCGTTGAAACAAAGCACAGCACACGGCCCTATTGATTTCAATAGGGCCATTCACACATGCGTTGTGTTTTACGCAGCGTGTGTCCATTGCGTGAAACTCACTTCATGCCCTATATTGGTGCATTTTCATGCACCTAGCCGCCCATTGAAGTCAATGGGTGTGTGAAAACCACGGACAGCACACGGATGCACATCTGTGTGCTGTCCGTGTTTTACGCATCAATTACATTTAAAAAAAAGCACTTGAGAGTGCGTGAAAAACGCATGCCACCAGCAAAGCACACTGATGGATAACGCAACGCACATGGACAGATGTACGCACGTTTTTTACACGCGTAAAATCTTTCACGCTCTTGTGAATGTAGCCTTGGGACCACTGAAACGCCAGACTTGTTTATCCCAGGTTTCGATGCTTAACCAATTCTTGGTTCTTTAGCCTTCTTCCTACATTCTTTACTTCTAGGTACCCTGAAAAAGCCAATTAACTGGGCACCAAAACGATTGCATGCAGATGCATTTAATAGAAAATGCTTTTAATCCAGGACCTGCTAATCCAGCATTAGGGTACGTTCACAAGCGGCACATTTGTTGCAGACATTTCGGCAACTGTGTCATTTATTGGAATAGAGCTTGCATAAATCCATGCACATGCTGTAGGAGCAACCTCATTCACAAATCTGCCACGTGCGAACATACCCTTATGCTGGATTAGCAGGTTCTGGATTAAAGGTGTTTTGCCTTAAAGGTATATGCATTCAGTTTGTCAGCTCAGTATTTTACTTACCAGGCATGTAAATGATTAATTCTATATAATTGGTGGAAATCTCCTACTTCTGTGCTTATTTAAAATTCCCATATGTCATTTGGGGGAAGAACGTGGTAGTTATAGTATTGTAAAGTTTCAGGCCATAATCTCCCTGGAGAAATTTAAGCCAAATTCATTGCAGATTTTATGGAACATTTAACAGAATAATTTATCGTTTTTACGAGTATGTTTTCTTATCCCTCCACATCTCAAAAATGACTGAACGGGTAATAAAATACCTGCGTAGGCTGCGGAGACTGCAAGCTTTCTACCTCATCAGGGTGTTTAAGAGACAGAAGTAATGGAATTGAGTTCAGAATATGTACAAAGTTGTGATGTATTCATGTTTTTTTCATGTCTGGCCATCTCCTTTCCAATGGTAAAGAATTTTTTTGCAATTTTTTTAATGAGTTTCCAGCATCCGAAGACTCAAGAAGAAATACATATATATTTATCATTTACTCCAGTTTTACCTTCACTGTGATATATAGGGTTACGCACTGAGGAGGTCAAGCCCCATCATTGGCACCTAGAGAACCTAGATAATACCTCACTTGGGGCAGAAGGGGAGCCGATAAAAAAACATGCACCATCTAAATGATAAATGGTGCCCACTCTTATCTGTTTTTGGGACACTCTGCACAATCTGCATCACCATAGTCTGGGAGCCATAACTTTTTTATTTTTTTCTACAACGGAGCTGTGTGAGGGCTTATTTGTTGCGGTACAATCTGTAGTTTTCATTGGTTCCATTTTGGGGTACATGCGTTTTTTTAATCAATATTTTTATTACATTTTTTGGCATATATAGGTTTTTTTATGTTTTGCAGCGCTTGCGCAATAAAATTATTTTTTTTAAAAAATAATACATTTTTGGTGTCACCATATTCTGAGAGTCATAACTTTTTTATTTTTCAGTCAAAAAAGCTGTGTAAGGGCCTGTTATTTGCGGGACTGGTTGTAGTTTTTATTGGTACTATTTTGGGGTACTTGCGACTTTTTGATCACATTTTATTGTATATTTTGGGAGGGGTGGTGACCAAAAAATAGTGATTCTGGCATTGTTTTTTACTTTTTTTTGCGGTGTTCCCCGTACGGGAAAAATAATATTATAGTTTTATAGTTTGGATCATTACGAATGCAGTAATACCAAGTGTCCTTTTTTTAACGTGTTCATTTTTTCCCTATAATAAAAGAATTATTATAGGAAAAAAATGAATTTTTTGTTTATCTAACTTATAACTTTTATTTTTAAACTTTTATAAAACGTTTAACTTATTTACTACGAGACATGCAGCTGTGATCGCTGCTGGAATACATTACACTACCTACATAGTATAATGCATTCTAACTGTCATTGTGACGTCACAGTCACTCTGATAGGAAGCCTATGAGGACCAGCCTTTGGCTCGTCCTGATAGGCTTCCATACATGGCAGCCCGAAGGCCATTGTCTGCCCTCCAGTTGCCATGCCAACCATCGCCAGCCCCCGTGATTTCATGTGAGGGCTACCGATCTGCTCTAAACTCCTTAAATGCGGCGATCACAATCGACCGCCGCATCTAAGGGGTTAGCTGCTGAAATCAGCGGCGATGGGTCGCTGATCGGCAATGGGGAGAGCAGGGCAGATACCCTTGCACAGTTAACCGCGGCGGTTAACTGTCAAAGTACAGACGTAACTGCATGTCAAGGTGCACGAAGTTACTGCTCACCTTGACGTGCAGTTACGTCAAGGTGCGGGGAGGGGTTAAGGGATTGTCCGGTTTCAGCAAATTAATGTTATTTTTTTGTACAATTAAAAGTTATACAATTTTCCAATTTACTTTCTGCTTTAATTCCTCACGGTTTTCAAGACCTCTGCTTGTTGTTATTCAGTAGGAACAGTCATTGTTTACTTCCAGTGGATGAAAATCTGTTCTGTTCTGGTCATGTGATGGACACACGGGTGCACGTCTCGTTACAGTATGTGTATCATAGCTGTGTCTTCTAAGGCTGGATTCACACGAGCATGTTCGGTTCGTAAAGGACGGAACGTATTTCGGCCGCAAGCCCCGGACCAAACACAGTGCAGGGAGCCGGGCTCCTAGCATCATAGTTATGTACGATGCTAGGAGTCCCTGCCTCGTTGCGGGACAACTGTCCCGTACTGTAATCATGTTTTCAGTACGGGACAGTAGTTCCACGGAGAGGCAGGGACTCCTAGCTCCGTACATAACTATGATGCTAGGAGCCCGGCTCCCTGCAGTGTGTTCGCTCCGGGACTTGCGGCCGAAATACGTTCCGTCCTTTACGGACCGAACATGCTCTTGTAAATCCAGCCTTACAATCCTAGCACCTGTGTGTAATGGAAAATGTAAAACTTTTAATTATACAAAAAATAACATTAATTTGCGGAAACTGGACAACCTCTTTTATTCACAGACCCCAATAGGGCAGTTCTGGAAACTGCACATGGAAAATGCATAGTTTAAGTCTACCCCACCAGCCCCCCGATTGCCCCATCCAATAGGTGACAGATTTACAAACTAGGAACGATACCATCTTTAAAAGCATTGTCCATCCTTTTGTTTTAAAGATCCGCGTAAAATTAGCTAATCACAGGCTTTCCCGCTGCTAATGCATGTAATGCACGGATGCGTTGGGTCCTCCAGAGCAAGAGAGAACTCCCGTTTATCATCTCAGAATTCCCTCATAGGAAATTTAGAAATGAGTAATGTAACCGGACAACCCCTTTAAGGCTGGAATCACATTTCTTGAATTTGTTTCTACATTTCGGTTGCGGAATCTTTATTGAAATTTTGCAACAAAGTACTGTGCAATGCAACTTAATTGGGTTGTAACAAGTCCGATTCACTCGCATTGTACAAAGCAGCAGCAGATTCTAGGCAGATTTTATAACCTGCAGCATGCCCTATCTGTTGTGGAAATACTGCTGATATAATTTTTTTCTATACAATTTCAGATTTACTGATTTCATTTCAGATTTTAGTGCACATTTTTAGGCTTGTTACACGTGTGAACCTATCCTTAGGCCGGATACACACGAGCGTGTTCAGTCCGTGATATACGGTCCGCAGGTCGGCCGCATTTCCCGGACTGAGCACACTACAGGGAGCCGGGCTCTTATCGTCATAGTTATGTACGACGCTAGGAGTCCCCGCCTCTCCGCGGAACTACTGTCCCGTACTGAAAACATGATTACAGTACGGGACAGTTGTCCTGCAGCGAGGCAGGGACTTCTAGCGTCATAGATAACGATGATGCTAGGAGCCCATCTCCCTGCAGTGTGCTCAGTCCGGGAAATGCGGCCGACCTGCGGACCGTATATCACGATCCGGCCTTAGGCTGATGAAACTTGAGTATAGACCAAATTCAAATAATTTCAGAATTAAATGTTACTATAGACCACTACTAAAGCCCAATTTTATCAGTCAGTTATCTTCACTCCATCTCGTGCTTCTAAATGGGCAAGATTTCAGATTATCATTCTGTTCTGATTATCAAGCAGCAGTCGTAGAGACGCCTCAACTGATACAGGATTTACTAATGAACTTGGATGACCTCTTAAGTATGAAACTATAGGTGCTGATAAACCGATCTCTTATTACAACATGAGACAGATATAAAGGCAATAAGGCATCATTAGGCAACAGCGGCGACACGTTAAGCCTATTTCTTATCTCATTGATATCCGACTATTTCCAGAGTATGCTGGGGCTGCTATAAGGACCATAGTCATACAAGTGCATTTCAGATTCAGATTGATAGAACCATTAGAACCTTACTTTAGGAAGAGCAGCGACAGCACGGACTATAAATTAAAGCTGCTTCTATGACATTAATGTTATATTATGTGGCTAAGAGCTCTTACTCATTGATTTTGTATGCGTCCTCCTGACCGTACGCCTGGCCCCGCAACACATAGTAAATTAGTGTTTTAAAAAACACAGCATAAATATTCAATTTCAAGCATATTCTTTTACTTTAAAATTACCCTTTGAAATTCAATAAACTCTGACATGTCAGCAAAAACTAAAGTGGTACGGTATTAATATTAGTGCCCTTTAATTTGAGTCACCAGTAGGGGTAACAGATCTCCTTAGGGGTGTGTGACCTGCCAGCCACCAAGTAACTTGATGTTAATATTAAAGGTGTTTTCCCACAAACACTTGTATCACCTATCCACAGCATGTGTGATCGCTGGGGGTCTGACCGTCGGGTAGTGGCATAGCTATAGGGGTCGCATCGGTCGCAGTTGCCGCTTCCAACTGTATCTGCATCCTCAGGACGCAGATAAAGTTCAGATCAATGCTGGAGCCTTGCTCCAACATTCACTGTGTCGTGAGCCGCTCGGCGCAGTCAGGCGCGATGTAGTCATGTCATCACGCCTGTCTCCGCCGAGTCACTCACAGTACAGTGCAGAGGAGGAAAAGTATCTCCACCACACGTCATGGGACTGGGGATAGGTAAGTAATTATGTTATTATTTTTCTATTAGGTACATATGGGGGCATTACACTGGGTATGGGAGGGGGGCTGATATGGTGGCTGCTGAGGGAGCATTATACAATATGGGGGAATTATACTGTATGGGACAGCTATGGGGGGCATTATACTGCATAGGGGCATTATACTGCATGGGGGCATTATACTGTAAGGGGCATCTATGGGGGAATTATATTTTGAGGGGCAGCTATGGGGGCATTATACTGTATGGGGAATTATACTGTATGGGCAGCTATGCGTGGCAATATACTTTGGGGGCGGCTATGGGGGGCATTATAGTGTGGGGGCAGTAATAGGGGCATTATGCTGTGTGGGGGCAGCTATGGGGAGCATTATACTGTGTGGGGGCAGCTATTGAGAGCATTATATTGTATGGGGCAGCTATGAGGGGCATTATACTGTGTGGGGGCAGCTATTGAGAGCATTATATTGTATGGGGCAGCTATGAGGGGCATTATACTGTGGGGCAACAATGGGGAGCTTTATACTGTGTGGGGGCAGCTTTTGGGCGACATTATACTGTGTGGGGGCAGCTATGGGGGGCATTATACTATGGGGCAGCTATGGGGAGCTTTATACTGTGTGTGAGCAGCTATGGGGGGTGTGGTAGCAGCTATGGGGGGCATTATACTGTGTGGTTGCAGCTATAGGGGCATTATACTGTGTGGGGCAGCTATGGGAGGCATTATACTATGGGGCAGCTATGGGGAGCTTTATACTGTGTGTGAGCAGCTATGGGGGGTGTGGTAGCAGCTATGGGGGGCATTATACTGTGTGGTTGCAGCTATAGGGGCATTATACTGTGTGGGGCAGCTATGGGAGGCATTATACTGTGTGGGGGCAGACATGGGGGCATTACGCTGCGTGGGTTCAGCTATTGGGAGCATTATACTGTGGAGGCAGCTTTGGGGGCATTATACTGTGGGGACATCCATGGGGGCTGTCGGGCAAGGTGACTGGGCATAGGCGTTCGCAGGGGTCTGGTGGTGGTGGGGAGGGGTAGTGGGACTCAAGCTGAATTCTTGCACCAGGGCCTATGAGTCTTTAGCTACGTCCTTGTAATTCAATGTGGCTCAACTGTGGCTTTTCTGTGTGGAATCCGCGGTAATAATTATTTCTTTAAATCTGCCGTGACCATGATTTATTTCTAGAGGATGTGAATAGGCTATAAAATACCCTATCAATATGTATTGCTGGTGAAATGCTAGCAGGGCTACATTGAGACTTTTTGTAGTGCTACTGATTAATCTGAGCTACAGCTGCAGTCCACATGAATACATTGAACTGCAAGCAATCTTGTGGACTGCAGCTGTCACTCAAGAGTTCAAATCAATCAGTAGCACTACAAAAAGTCTCAGTGTAGCCCTGGCCTAACTCTGCATGACTATGCAAATTTATGTCACTGTGTCTGTGGAAAGTTGTGTGATAACTTTAAAGAGGTTTTCTCACTAAAACAATCCCTTTACATATGCCCTATTAGGCCATGTGGATGTCAGAGAGGAGAGTCCCCTGCTCGAGACCCCCCTCAATGAGTCAGAGCAGAAAGCCACATCAGCGGCTCCTTTCTCTGACGAACCTAGCCTGTCCATGTATTACTTGGATGGCCATATATTCTTATGTTCACTGTGTAATACCACATTTCTCCTGCAGTGGCTGCTGCAGGGGAAATGTATGGCTGGCCACGACTCTGATCGCCGGTGATTTTCTTTAAAAATGTTAGTAGCAGTCTGAGAATCCATGGAGAGAATCCATGATGTGCATATGTTTACCATGGACTGTAAAAACCATACCAACCTTAAATCTTAACCCTTGAATAACAGTGAGAATGCTTAGCACCATTAGAAGTTCGTAAGATGATGGATGCCAGTCATAAATTATCCCTTTAAGCAGTTTCTACGACAGATACACAGCTAGAAGAGCAAATGTAAGAATTATATTCCTGATATCTACAAATGTGTGATAGGAAGATAGGGATCTGCAGCTTGGCTTAACGTTGACATATCGCCGGCTTTTTATTTATTACAATCTGATATCTATGTGTAAAGCATGGCTTAAAAATAACATTATTATGTTCTGTGGAAGATTCTTTGTTTAGCAGAGTTACCAACACAGACAATAAAAAAATATATATATACTGAATAAGACATTTCTGTGAGTTTCGGCTTGGACTGCTGTCTCATCTTGGCCTATTGTATGCCAACAGCTCCACCACTAGGCAGTGTAGTATATTGCAGCTAGCTGTGTTGTAAATAATATCAGATTCAAGAATCAGTTAATATGGTTATGAGCGTTGGCCGGTGAATCTGAGATCATTATTGTATTTTGAGTCTCTGTCCTACTTATCTACGCTTCATTAACGCATACTGATTATACCAATGCGACCGTTGTGCGACCAGGACGCGTGCGCGACATCAGCGTTGTGAACAGATTATCAGAAACTTCTATTTCCAGCCAGATGTCAGGAATAGGATTACTTGTAGGTGCTTCTCGGAGCTGTGACCTTTGCATTTTCCTGCTGTATTCGATGTATTGTATCCCCTCATTAGCGCTGCGGAGGGCGGTTATATGTCAAGGATGTACTCTGCACTAAAACAGGAGAATTCCCAGAAAAAGTGATGTTCTTTTGTCTGCTCTAAAATAAAACATACAGCACTGGCATTGATTTATTGAACATTTTATATATGGGCCGCTCATGTATCTGCCACATACATCACCCGGTCGAAAAAAACGAGACATGTTTATGCCATAAGGTTTGCAGGATGTAGAATTTCTATCTCTGGCTGCTTTCTGCTTATTGAGTAAATGAAGATAATTCTAACAACACATGTTCCATACCCTTCATTTTAAGGAAAACTCCAAGCCTGATAGATACATTGGGGCAGATTTACTCAGTTTTAGACAGTGTGAACTTAGACCCTGCAGTCGGTAGATAAACCAAATTTATCACTGAGCTGCATGTTGTATGATTAATTCAATATATCTAGATAAACTTGCTAGACACTTTTCTCCTCCTTATACCACCTTTGATTTGTCTTAAAGGTTTTTTTATTTGACCTATTCAAAAAAGTGGCAAGAGTAGGAGGGATGCATTAAAAAAAAAAAAAAGAAGCATTACTTACCCACAGATCCCCGGCGTTCCTTGGCCAGCGCTCTGGTCCTCCTCACCGTTTATTGACATGGCTGCATATTCACATGATCACTGCAGCCAATCACTGGTCTCCTGTGCCAAATACCCACTGAGACCAGTGTTTAGGACATGTCCTAGTTTTCCACAGACCCTTCATATGCTCTGTTGAAACAACGGCCGTGTGAACGGCCCCATTGAAATACATGTGTGACGGCCATTGTTTTAACGGCCGTCACACGGACGAGTTACACGCTCATCTGAATGAGCTCTTAGACCCTACATTTATGTTCATACCACTAAAGATAAATTGGCAGATCTCTTTAAATTAGGGACTGTATTAAATGCCTTAATAACTGGGTATAAACAGCCCACTAGACTCCTGATCAGGGGCCATAAGGAGGCATGTAGGATATGTACAGCACAGTGTTCTCCAAACTGATGGGACAAGAGAGATCACCTCTGACGCCATGGAGCTAGTAAAAATTACTAAACATTACAAATATATAATATTTGTGGAGGGGCGTAACTTGAAGTTCCTGGGCACAAATACAAAATCTGTTATAGCGCCCCCACCCACCATGTGCTTCTTATAACTCGTGTCTTCTTATGTGGCAGAGGAGGCTTTGGACCCCCCCTCAGGCACCAGGGCCCATGTGTGACTTCTACCTCTGCACCTTATATAGTTATGCCCCTGTATACTCGTATTATTGGTATATCTAGAGTCTAGTCTAGAAGACTGGGTTGCTGCAAGTGCAACTTATCTATGAACATAGAAAGAAAAGTGGCAGAAAACAATTACAATCAGGCATTGATTAATTCTACGTCAGATTCATCAACAGGGTGTGCATCCTGTTGATGAATCTGGCGCACACTGCAGGTGGAGAGATATTAGCACAATGCTTGTGTGGTGTGCCAGTATTACCTACTTGCCAATTAATGGCCAGTATTCTCATCATAAGCAGCAGGAAGTAACCACATCATGATGAGCATACTCGTCACCATGATCATGCGGGCACTGCTACTGTGCCTACACTATCAGGAGCGGGGCAACGGCTGCAGCCACGCTCTAAAGGTAGACATCAAAGCAAAGGCTGATCTCCATTGTTTAACCCTTTGTAATACGCAATCAATGCTGATCACGGCAGACAAAGGGGGAGGACCCCCTTTGACCTTATTACCTGTGGACTATTAGTATACAAACGTATGTACTGTCATATAGATTTATGCCAGTACATTATGGTAACAAAATTAAATCCCCCATTGGGTTTTACAAAAAAGGTAAAAAAAAGGGTTAAAAAGATATCATTTAGGAAAAACAAAAACACACAACCACACATTTTTACAATAAATAAAATGTATTAAATAGAAGTCCCAATACAAAATATCATATACACAGAAATGTATCTAATAATTCATAACAATCAGTGTACAGCGTAAAATATTATAAAAACTTAGTGGAATATCTTTTTTCTGCATTTTTCCAAAAATAAAAATGAACATAAATTAAATGCTAATGTATATATAGTACCGTGCAAAGTTTTAGGCAGTTATGGAAAAATGCTGCAAAGTAAGAATGCTTTCAAAAATAGAAGTGTTTTTGTTTATCTATTTTTTTTTATCAATTAACAAAATACAAAGTTAATGAATGGAAGAGAAATCTGAATCAAATCAATATTTGGTGTGACCACCCTTTGCCTTCAAAACAGCATTAATTCTTCTAGGTACATTTTCACAAAGTCATGGACTTTGTAGGATTATAGTCAGGTGTATGATTAACCAATTATACCAAACAGGTGATAATGATCATCATTTTCTTATGTAGGATGAAACGCAGTAATAACTATAACAGAAACACCTGTGTAGGAAGAGGATTAAAAATGTGTGAAGAACAGCCAAACTCCGCTATAAAGGTGAGGTTCTAGAAGTCAGTTTCATGTCAAAGGTCCGCCATGGTAAGATTTAGCAAAGCAATAAGACACAAGGTAGTTATACTTAATCAACAAGGTCTCTCCCAGGCAAAGATTTCAAAGCCGACGAGGGTTTCAAGATGTGCTGTTCAAGGTCTTTCGAGAAAGCACAAAGAAATGGTAAACATTGAGGACCATGGAGGCGGTGGTTTTTCACCGAAGGGCTGGAGAGCGGTACAAAAATAAGTGTCTGCCGGCAACAGTGAAGCAGGGTGGAGGTTCCATGCAAGGTTGGGGCTGCATTTCAGCAAATGGAGTTGTGGATTTGGTCACTATTGATGGTGTCCTCAATGCTGAGGAATACAGGCAGATACTTATCCATCATGCAAGACCATCAGGGAGCCGTCTGATTGTCTCCAAATTTATTCTGCAGCAGGACAACGGCCCCAAACATACAGCCAATGTCATTAAGAACTATGTCACTTAAAGTAGAACAAGGAGCCCTGGAATTGAGGCTATGGCTCCCACAGAACCCTGATCTCATCATCATCGAGTCTGTCTGGGATTACATGAAGAGACAGAAGGATTTGAGGAAGCCTACATCCACAGAAGATCTGTGGTTGGTCAGATATGTAGCTAGGTTCTCCAGTACCTGGGGCAAAGATTTAGTTTGGCGCCCTCCCCCCCCCCTGAGCCTCTTTCCCGACATCTCCTTCCCCCCTCGCCATGTTTGTTTTCTCTACCAATCAATGAGGTGTCATTTTTTTTCCACATTTTTTTATGTAACACGAGAATAAAACCATTTCTACTTTTTACAAGTGATATAGTTCTATAAGGGAATTATCATAACAATAAATCTAAAAGAAAATAAATTAACAAGGTCAGTGCTGTTTAACCGAGGCTAATGAGACTATACGCAGAAATAATTAACAGCCTCCTCTTGTAGATACTGCCACACACCCCCTTGTAGAAACTGCCACATAGCCACCCCCCTATGTAGATAGTGCCTTATATCCCCCGAGAAGAACATGCCACATAACATGAACCTAGATTTTTCTGCTCTGCTTTGTAAGTGTTTTGTGACCTGCACAACCATTGTGGCTTCCTCTAGGAGTGAAAACCCCAGCCAGAGGGTTGCCGACGCTCTGGCTGGGGATTCCTCTCCTAAAGGAGGCCCACACACACACACCGTGCTCCCCATAGATAGTGCCTCCCATGGAGCCCCCTGTAGATGGTGCCCTACATAGATCCCCTGTAGATAGTGCCCCACATACAGCCCCCTGTAGATAGTGCCCTACATATAGCCCCCTTATATATAGTGCCCCACATATAGCCCCCCTCTGAAAATAGTGCCCCACATATAGCCCCCCTAAAGATAGTGCCCCACATGTAGGACCCCTGTAGATAGTGCCCCACATGTAGCCCCCCTGTAGATAGTGCCCCACATAGCCCACCCCTGTACATAGTGCCCCACATATAGCCCCCCTGTAGATAGTGCCCTACATATAGCCTCCCTATATATAGTACCCCACATATAGCCCCCTCTGAAAATAGTGTCCCACATATAGCCCCCCTGCAGAGAGTGCCCCACATGTAGACCCCCTGTAGATAGTGCCCCACATGTAGCCCCCCTGTAGATAGTGCCCCACATATAGCCCACCCCTGTACATAGTGCCCCACATATAGCCCCCCTGTATATAGTGCTCCACATATAGCTCCCCCTGTAGCTAGTGCTCCACATATAGCCCACCCCTGTAGATAGTGCTTCACATATAGCCCATCCTTGTATATAGTCTCCGACATATAGCCCACCCCTGTATATAGTGCACCACATATAGCCCCCTGTAGATAGAGCCATCCACTGTAGATAGAGCCCCCCTGTAGATAATGCCATTCACATTTTTATTATAAAAAAACAACTTTGCATACTCACCTTAATCCCGTTCCACACCGTCCGATGGCAATGCAGACCTGCTCTCTTCTGAGCAGGTCTGCTGGGGTTGAACAACGCAAGCTGTGCAATGACGTAATCGTTTCGCTTGCCAATCAGCGCCTTTCATAGACGCAAGCGGCGCAATGACGTCATTGCACCGCTTGTTTGGTTGAAATGCGCTGATTGGCAGGGCAAGTCATTCTGCACTGCCAATCAGCGCCTTTCAACGTCTCAAGCGGCGCGCTGAAGCCATCGCGGCGCTTGTATTGTTGAAAGGTGCTGGATATTTGGGCACAGAATGTACCCGGCCATTCATTGATTATGCCTGTAATTGTATCTGCGTCCTATAGACGTAGGCACAATTATAGTGCAGGAGGGGGTGGCGGCAGCTGTTTTCAGTGCCTCAGGGAGGCCTTATGGACGGTGCAGCCCTGGAGCCCCCCCCTTCCCTCTTAGTTGCGCCTGGGGCACATGCCCCGCCTGCCCTCCCTCAGTTGTGTGCAAGTGTACCTAGAAGAATTGATGCTGTTTTGAAGTCAAAGGGTAGTCACACCAAATATTGATTTGATTTCGATTTCTCTTCTTTTCATTCACTTCCCATTTTGTTAATTGACAAAAAAATAATATTTACATTATTTTTTAAAGCATTCTTACTTTGCAGTATTTTTAAAACTTTTGCACAGTACTATATAAATAAAATAAAAAATGTCACATAAATAAAGTACAACTACAAAAAAAACAAGTTCCCATACAGCTACTCCAAGCAAAAAAATAAGTTATAACCGCCGGACTGCATAAAGGCAAAATCAAAAAAATATTTATACTCTTAACTGGTAATAAATCTCCTTCATGGTAGTTAAAGTTAAAAAAAAATGTTGGTGTATAGGAATGTGAACTTTTATGTTTTGTGATTTTGCATTTTACCCCATGTATATCTCTAAATTTATATTGGTATATGATTTTGGCATCACTTTTGTGCCCCATAATTGTTCTATAAAGTGAATTTCTCTTCCGTAATAGGATTTGTAACAACACACCAGCTGCTTTAATAATGTTCTTACATCTGTGCTTAATGTTTCTCATCAATGCACGAGACGTACTCGCTGACAGACTCAATAATGAACAATCAGGCTGGATACGTGCAGTAAATACGCTGCACATGTGAGGCGCTCACGTCACTGTCAATAGATTCACCTTGTATTCTGGTGTTTGGGACTCGGTAGAATCTGCACAATGTCAGATTACCATCAAACCACACGTCCTCACAGCTTCTTTCTCACTTCAGTTCCACAAATTAATTCTTTATTTTTGGCACAAAATTTACCTCTGAAATGTCCTCAGCGCCAATTCTGTTATTGGCAAATAACGAGAAAAAGGGATTTGCATGGAAAGCCTATCGTTTAGTTTCCCTCCATGTTATCTGGATTGGTGTGAAGTAAATAAACATTAGGCAAATGAGCCTTAACGGATCACGAATTCTGAATGCAAGCTAACAAGTAATATTCGGAAATATAAAGAATATGTAAATTTCAGTATTATGTAATCTATGTGGCATGGGGTGTTTCAATGAAATATAGTAGTAAGCTCTAAACACCACTGAATTTCCATACAACTGCTTGGCCCTAGTAGATCTTCAGTAGTATTTGGACACTGTAGCTATGTGTATCACTGATTAGAGGGATTTGAGTATGAGTGTGCTTACAGTATGTTATTTTTTTTCTGGTCTATCCTTAACATAGACTTGGTCTATCCTTAAGATAGCCTTCCAGATATCTGGAGCTCAAGGCCCTTTTACACAGGCCAATTATTGGGCAACCGAGCGTTCACAGAGCGCTCGTTCCCAATCATTGCCCTGTGTATCGTTGGATCAGCCGATAAACGAGCAAACGCTCACTCATCGGCTGATTGTATCGTTTATGCAGCCGAAAATATGATCGTTGTAGGCAGCACTTTTCCCTGTGTAAACAGGGAGATGTGCTGCCGACATGATAGAAATGTATGGGGACAAGCGATCGTAAAACGAGCGCTCGTCCCCATACATAGCTCCTTTTGAAAGGAGCGCCAATAAATGAGCTGTCTCATTGATCGGCGCTCATTTACATGGCCGTGTAAGAGGGTCCATGCTTTTCAGCTTTGCAGTGCACATTGAGGTAGTATGAGCAGAGTCCTCATATTATCATTAGAGGTTGGACGAGCTAATAAAAGCTGAATTCTGCTGTACTGATGGAGGCCTAGATAAGGCAGGATAGCAACACTATGCACACAGATAAGGGTGGACATGTTATTTGTTCAGAGCATAAAGTACAGCTCTTACATTACACCAGGAAAAACAACCAAGCAAGCATGGAAAAAGAAAATGTGCATTTACAGAAGCCAGCAAAAGAAAGGAAAAAGATACAAAATATGCAAGTTAAATACAAAATTTACGACTGCACTACATCTGAGATATACCTAAAGGCCCTTTTACACTGGCGTCACTCGGCCGGTGCAGCGAGCGCCGTTCAAGGAAAAATCGTTGATCGGCGATCGCTTGCTCCTCTCACACGGAGCTATGGATGGGCACGAGCGGTCGTTACTCCGATCACTCATCCCCATACATTATTATCATGTCGGCAGTGCTTCTCCTGTTTACACAGAGAGATGTGCTGCCGAAAACGATAATCTTTTACTTTTTTAAAACGATACGACCAGCAGATGATCGAGCGTTTGCTCGTTCATCTGCTGATCATTCCCCTGTTTACACAAAGCAATTATCGGCAAAGAGTGTTATATGAACACTCATCTGCCCAATAATCGTCCTGTGTAAAACTCCCTTTAAGCTACCTAAAGCGGGATTGTGATTTTGTTATAAATTAGATAATTGTCGACCTACCCTGACTTTTTTGGCAGGATTGCTTGCAGGTCTAATGAGCATGGGGGCAGCCTGACTGATTATAACCGAGGTCTGGCACAAACTTCTCCCCCTCAAAAGAGCATGATCATTAGGGAGTCAGGAGAGATAGCTTTAGCCGAGACAACTATATTCTGTGTATGGCAAACATTCGAGCTATAGAAGACCTCGGCAGCAATGTCAAACAATGAGTAAGGGTGGAGTTTTAGGTTCCCATACTATGTTCTTTGGGTAGATCTTTAACCCCTGCTACACTTTACAGACTCTCTCAAAAAGGAATACAGAATTTAGAAATTCTAGCCCCTGGATACAAAACATAACTAACTTTTACCATTATATCTATACTATGTTCTTTTTAGAAAAAATAAAAATAAACAGTTCCATTAGAAATAAAAGAAGATACAGATATGGTCATTCGAAGTGTTGGAAAGCTCTGTGAATGCCCACAGACAGGGCCAGACTGGTCCAAAAGAGAACAAGAGTATCCTCCAGGGAGCTCATAGACGAGTGCAGGCCTTAAAGGTCCAATAGAAGCAGGGCCGGCTCCAGGCTTATGTGGGCCCTTGGGCGACACAGACTTAGTGGGCCCCTTTGCGGGGGCAGTAAAACAGTATTTTGTGCCCCCATATAGAATGTAGGACTTGTTTATGCCCCCATATAGAAGCAAAGCCTGCAGTATGTGCCCCTTATAAAAGTTAGGCCCCCTTTATGTCCCCATTTAGAAGTTAGGCCCCCAGTTTGTGCCTCCATATATACAGTGCCTTCTAGATAATGCCACAGTGCCCTCTGTAGATAGCGCAGTGCCCTCTGTAGCTAGCACCACAGTGCCCTCAGTAGATAGCGCCACAGTGCCCTCTGTAGATAGCGCCACAGTGCCCTCTGTAGATAGCGCCACAAAGCCCTCTGTAGAAAGTGCCACACAGCCACCTGTAGATAGTGCCACACAGCCACCTGTAGATAGTGCCACACAGACCCCCTTGTAGATAATGCCACACACACCCCCTTGTAGATAGTTACACACACACACACACACACACACACACCCTTGTAGCCAGTGCCACACACACACCCTTGTAGATAGTGCCACACACACCCCTGTAGATAGTGCCACACACACCCCTGTAGATAGTGCCACACACAACCCCTGTTAATAGCACCACACTGCCCCCCCCCACCCTGTGAATAGCGCCATTGGGGATTCCTCTAGGAGTGGAATTTCCTGCAGGAAGTCCTGACTTCACTGTCCATATATGGATAGTGATGTCAGGGGCTTCTCCAGGATCAGAATCCCTGGCCAGAGGGTCGGCAACGCTCTGGCCAGGGATTCAGCTCCAGAAGGCTCTTCTTATTTCACTGTCCATATATGGACAGTATCGTCAGGGGTTCCCTCTAGAAGCAGAATCCCCAGCCAGAATGTTAGCAAAGCTGTACCCGGGGATTCTGCTCCAGGAGCCCTTGACGTCACTATCCATGTATGAACAGTAAAAAAAAGTAGAAATGTGTGCAGCTCAGCAGAACTAAACCTCCAGGGTCAAAACGGGTGCCAGCTTTCAGGAATCCGACTGATAGATGCCCACAATGTAGATTCAAAAAGGAAAAGGAAGCAGCAAAGATTTCAAGAATCCAGATTTATTCTCCCATATGGGAAATCTTTGCTGGAGTGCCGCTTCCTTTTCCTTTTTGCATGTATGAACAGTGACGCCAGGGGCTCCTCCAGGAGTGGAGTCACTGCCAGAGCATTGGCAATGCTCTGACCGGGGATTCCGCTTCAGGTAGGGCCCATGACGTCACTGTCCATATAAATAAACAGGGATGTCAGGGGCTCCCTCTAGGAGAGGAATTTCTGGCCACAGGGTCGGCAACGCTCTGGCCGGGGATTCTGCTTCTGGAGGAGCCATAACGTCAGTATAAAGCACACGGCGGCCGAGTAGGCCCCACCAAGAGGGCCCCGACACTTGCCCGGGTTCGCCGGGTCCTGACGCCGGCTATGAGCAGACCCTTGTCCGACACTGCCTATAGAGGAACTTTACTCGCAGCTATATTGTTTTTGAGACAGCTTTCATATGAGCAGCTGAATATAAATGATTAAACTTTTTTTAACACTTTTTTTTGTATTTTAGATGGAAATGCTCTCAACCCATATAAAGTGTCCTATTTCTGCATAGACGGCCCTGTCTGGTTATCACATTTACAGCAAATAACTGAGCTGCCCGTAGTGATAAATCACATTGCCTCTTGTTACGTCTTGCAGAAGCTATAATAATTACTTGAATGCATTATCAGCTGTAACAGAAGAGTTTTAACATTACATTTACTATAGGATCAATTGCCCAAAAAAACGCTAATTCACTAATTATATACTTACCCCTGCTCTCGAACTGTAATTCTCACAGTCTGCTGCATACCTAACACATCAGAAGACCTACCGTGCACTAGACCTGAGCAATGATCTCAACTATTCCTTGTGGGCGTAGTATTACTGTGAGCCATCTTTCATGATCCAAAACTACGAACGGAATAGATGAAAATATTCTTCCGTTCACACATTAGCGGTAAACTGTTTATATGGCTGGAGGTTATACAGAATAGTAATGCACCTGTACGCAGCTTTCCGAAGTTACAGCTCAGTGGCTCATATTCCATTAATAAACAGCTTTTACCAATGCTTTGACTTTAGAATCAGCTTTATTTTGACAAGTATTCAGTATGTAAATTTGTATGGTAACTGTTGCAGTCTATGAAACCAACTGTTACCTAATAATGAGACGTATAATATCTCCTATGCAAATAACCTTTGCGTTTTATGCAAGCTGTTTAATGCAAAAAGTATTTATACATAGACATAATCCGCATTCCTGTATAAAGATATCCTATTAAATGTGTTAGCACCAACTTTAAGGTTGAGTTCACATGGGGCAGATGAGCTGCGTAAAAGCATGCAACTTATCCGCCTTGTGCGCCGTAGGCAATTCCGGGTGAAAAACCGCACCAAACTTACTTTCCATCCCAGGAGACCACTGCAGCCTGTGATTGGCTGCAGCGTTGGTCATATGTGATGAAGCGTCATCCCAGGAGGCTGGCCCTCTGACATCATCCAGGCCGGCCTAATGGGATGACGTTTCATCCCATGTGACCGCCACTACTGCCTGTTATTGTCCCCCCGGGAGGCTGGCCTGGAGGAAGAAACAGACACCTGGGTAAGTATAAGATTTTTTTTGGGGGGAGGGAACTCGCAACAAATAAGTAGCGTTTACGCAAATACGATTGACAAGCTGTGCAATAAAATTCCGCACCGCAGGTCAATTTCTGAGCTTTTTTTTTCCACTCAGTATTTACGCTGTACGTGCATGAGATTTGTTTTATCTCATCCGCTTTGCTGCTTCTGTATTTGCTGTTTACCTGCAAATTTGTGCGTCCTTTAATTAATACGCTTTATAGACGATTTTTCAGGAATACAGCCATTTTACCTGCAACAATTCGCAGCTATTAACGAGCAAAATGACAGCCGTGGCAAAACAAGGTCCCAGCGCAGCTATCGGCCGCATCATGGCATCGTCAATGACGCTCCGTGACGCCTTACCCTCATGAATTCTAATTACATGTCTGCTGATAGCCCTCACCTCTGCCGATACATTATAATAACCTGTGGCTGTTCGTATGGGTTTCTAGACTCTGAATGTTTTCACTCATTGACAGCAAGCAAATTATATTAGAAAGTTCTATAACTTAATTATACAACAATTAAAGGGGTTGTCTCATAAAGACATATGGACGGCTATCTTTAGAGAACCCCTTTAGTTTTACTTATAAACATTAGGACAATTACTTTAATTTCACTATAACCTATATTATATATCTATATACAACTCCTGAAAATGTAGCCCTTTAAAAGAAAAAGACGTGTACATAAAGCCTTTTTAAAAGTATCCCTTTAAGATACAGTATGCATGAAATTTCATGGGCTCCGAAATAAGACAAACATAAATCTGTCCTGATATTGTCTGCCTAAATCACTAAATAAGGGTCCAACCGAGTCACTGAATCAATGTAATAGCGGAGAATTCTACTCCTCTTATCTGACAAATGTTTCGCTTCTATAATGGGATGGGATTTTAATGTTATTTTTTTCTTTTGTCTAGGATTTTTATTATCCTACGTTGCTACAGACTACAAAAAAAAAATGACCCTGTTTTACTGTAAATCTGTGAAAGCCTTCGATCCATACATATTTCAATGTTTCCATTTACAATTTTAGTCAAACTAAAAAGTCATTTATGGGCCCTAGTCATATTTGTAAAAAAGGATCCGTTTATCATCACAGAAAATGCCATGAAATGCGTTTCTCGTTCTTAACAGTCTGTTAAAAAGTGTTTGTAGACTTGAAATTTGTCTCATCGCTAATGGACTGTATTCATCTACTCAAAGTGAAATCTCTAGTGGACAATACTAAATAAAGTCTTTGTTTTTAGTGGAGGTAAATGATATATACTGCTGTGTCTTTATACTTAACTAAATCTTTCCTGCATTTTCTCTGTTGACGTAAGTATTCTGGAGTATTCTGGAGTATTCCAGAAAAGTAGTAGTATGCAGGGGCGTAACTTAAAGCTCCTGGGCCCTAATGCAAAATCTGTAATAGGGCGCCCCCAACTATGTCCGATTTATATATAATACAGGTCTTCTTATGTTCCGGGAGGGTTAGGTTCCCTCAGACGCCTGGGTCTGATTGTGATTGCTATCTCTTCATCGCCTATAACTTTGCCCATAACAGTAGGGATTCCCACAGTTTTTAGGGTGCTCTTCCATTGCCTTGGCTCTGCAGAGTAGCACATCACCAAAGACATATGTGGAAGGGCATTGGGGTACACATTTGTTGGGCAAGCATTCATAGGATACAGTTGAGGTTGTCCCTCATTCCTCCCTCCCATTAGAAATGTAAGGGTATGTTCACATGACCTATTTTCAGATGTAATTCAGGCGTATTACGCCTCGAATTACGCCTGAAAAGACGGCTCCATTACGCCTGCAAACATCTGCCCATTGCTTGCAATGAGTTTTACGATGTTCTGTTCAGACGAGGTGTAATTTTATGCATCGCTGTCAAAAGACGGCGCGTAAAAATACGCCCGCGTAAAAGTGCAGGATCGTTCTTGGGACGTTTTTGGAGCCGTTTTTCATTGACTCCAATGTATGGTGGTATGAACTATCACCAGTGTAGCGTCCATGGCCGCGGACCGTTGGGTTTACTCATCCCCCGGCGACCGCAGCCATGGATCCGTGAGCGCTGGCTCGCATCTCCTTCCCAGGAGACACCAGAGCTCACTTCCGCTCCGGTCCGCTGTGTCCCGTAGGGTGCATGCGCAAGCTCGTGCCCGGCCTTACAGGGACAGTGCACGCACATGGGAAATCATCATCAACTGCCCATGATTTCCTGGACTATAAGAAGGGCCCTGCCCCTTTGCTCATTGCCTGAGCATTGTTAGTTTTCCCATGTCAGTCTTGCAAATGGTCCCTTAGTGTTATCCTGTTCCTCTTGTTACCGGTGCCTTGCTACCAGTATCCTGTGCTGTATTCTTGTTCCTGAGCCTGTTAGTGTTGGAGTCGTGTCCTATTGCACCTGCTGTCGTCTGCCATGTCCAGTGTCGTCTGCCACGTCCAGTGTCATCTGCCACGTTCAGCGTCACTTGCCACGTCCAGTGTTATCCGCCACGTCTGGCGCAACCTGCTGCACCTGCTGTCATCCGCCACGTCTAGCGTAACCTGCTGCATCCATCCCCATCTGTGCTAAAGCCTCAGCCACTGTCTGGACTGTTCAGTTCAGGAAAAAGTCTATTGGGATTTTATCCAGATCATCAGAAAGTGAATATTGCTGGCTGAAGAAGCTGCTAGAATCAGAGGATTTCAAGAACCGTGTCCGGTCTGTCCGCTCCTGTTATGTGTCCAATAAATTCTCCAATTTCTACCATGACATTTCTCAGTGCACATTCGGGATCCTGTATCACTCCAAAAATAGAGGGAGAATCAATGTGACCGTGACAACCAGTAGTGGACTCACAATTATGCCCCCTCTCCTCTATATATAGGTCATGGTTTGGGGTCCTTCGGCTCATTGTAGTGTCTACCAATGAATATTAAACATAGAAAACTGACATTTTTAAGAGTGCATTGGTTGGGACGTTATATTTTATTCACCTTCTGTGGGTAAAGTTGGAACTCTAGGGCAGTGATGAAAAAAATGTCACCCTGCTGACCAAACTAATGACAATTAGATCAAAAGTTTTATATTCATTAGAGCAAAATGTTTGAATATCTTGGTTATAGTGCCCACTCTTCATAGGCGGAGAAAGAGGAGGGGGTGCTCATACTGAACAACTCAGTCAGCCATGTTTAATTTGATTGCACATCGGCTTATCCAAATACTTATGTGAGTTGGCAAATACTAAGAATAAAAGACTGCATATATAATTCTGACAAGCAAGCTACGTTCATACTTTCAGAAGTCTGCTTTGTGGCTACTGGTTGACAGTGCGGCATATTTTACGTAGGGTTTGGTCTCTAAAATATACTTGGAGACATGAGAATCTCAAAGCCAATGCGTTGTTATATCCAGACATTTCTTTTTAGGCTCCAAGCTCTTCTTTACAAGCTGAGATTAAAGGCACATTCATGTAATAAACTGAAATTACTCACTGTCCGTTTTCCTTGGGACTTAAAACAGGGCTGGAGAAAAGGAAAAGAATAGCGCTACATAGGGTGCATACATTCGATATAAGAAGGCAGCTTGTAAGCGATTGTAGAGGCTCACCTTGTCGTGCTGTGCTAATATGTAGGCACAACACTATATTTAGGCGTGCAGAAGATAAGGATGCTGCCAGTGCCAGGTCCCCTTCTGTCAGATGGTGCCCAGTCCGCTGGGGTTTTTCCTGAGGAAAACCTTCCTACTCCATGATGAATACTGTCTGCAGCGAGCATAGTAGGCAATGTCCAAAATGGTTTGGGTAACTGTCTTGTGCACACGCAAGCTAAATACGGTGACTTATTTACTACATTTGCAAGTCTTGTGTTTGATCTAAACCACAGTACCATCTGCATCCGTTCCTGTGGTCAAACGTGTTTTTTTAACCCACAAGTTATTGCCAGAATTGAAAAGTTGAGAGTCATTCTCTGAATCTAATGGGCATTGCCACTTCCCTTTACCCACGCAGGGGTGTATGGAAAAATGGGAACTTCTCGCTGAGTAGAACTGTTGAAATGTAGCTTATTGTCGAAAGTAATCACGGTTCTAGATTAGGAGTCAATTTGGCAACATGAATATAAAATGTAAATATAATCAAGTTACAACAAATTGCTTGCTCAACTGAAACACATCAAAATTTGAATCCAAGATCGCAAGACATGTAAGTCACGCCCCTGATCTGCTCGAACGCCCTAAAACTGCCAGGAACGCCCCTTTTAGTGTACATTTTGATAAACCTCACCCCTTTTGTGGTCCAGGTTGTGGGACAGTCCCACAAATTAATTGCTAGAAAAAATATTCATATAAAATAGACAGGTTTGTACTTCTTTTTTGATGCTGTCTTTAGACTGGTGGCAAAATCCCCAAATCTGTCATCCTGAAGAATGCTTCAGAATCTCCTGACATACATCAGTATTGACTCTTGCATTACAAGGAGTGAAATTCACCAAAATCAGATTGTTCGATATGCCAAAATATAGTTGCCAACACTTTTCTAGTACTTGACGTTGCCTTTAGTTTTTGATAACAGGGGAACATGAATGCTTCTATACTAATCCGCTTTACTATCCGGGATATAATAAGATATCCAAGTCACCTCAACAGAAAAAAATCTTACTAAAAATCATCAGGACCATATATGACTAATAGTTTAAAAATCAATTTCGATTGGCACGTTCCCTTTTGTCCATAAAAAAAGATTGACCGATTTGACCTCTTCATTTGTCCACTCACAAAGCATTTTCACCAATGCTAAACTGGCTGTATCAACAACACCTGATCTGAGTGTTAAAATGTTTCTGCCGCCTAGCGCCACCTAGGTACAAAATAATAAACATCATCACGCAACATCATCCTGCAACACACATCTCACCTATAGGAGTAGATTCATAACTTTACATATTAATATAAAAATAGTATTCCTTTCTAAATACATTTAGGAAGAAATGCCCTTGTCTTTGAGTTTTTACAATTTAACTTTAATTATTTTTGTTTGGAATCAGGATAAGACGGAGCTCTGTAGATTACATTAGTTGTTAGTAAATTTCAGCATTCAGTGTTCAGTCTTAGACATAGATTGTAGATGACGATTTGGTGCACACAGAGGTTTGAGGATCGCTTAGAGCAAAAATGTTCTTTGCACAATGTCTCTCAGGATTTCAAGCAATTAGAGTTTGAATACATTTTATATTCCTGTGCTGCAACGACTGCAGATCCCTTCATATATTTGTATGAAAATGTGTAATTTCTCTTGCAGTTTTGACATCTTGCAATAATTTTTGCCGATTTAATTTATTGATTTTTTTTTATTATTTTTTTTTCTGGTTCTTACAGCCTGTCAATCAGGGATCTCACTATCAAACCGAAATGAATCCTCTGGCTCAATCTAACCCTCGGTAAGAATTTTTTTAAACCACCTTAAACATTAACGCGACTGTATATGTGTAGCTAAGTTTATCTTGACTCTGATAACTTGCTGCAGCGTGATATCACACGAAAAAAGACATTGAAAAGTCATTGAAAAAGTCAAATTAAAGTTTCTTGACACTGTGTATTTAATGCGTTATAAGTCCAGATAAAGATGGCTACATCAAAGATGTCTACATCTGTACGTACATTTTTGCAACCACTTTTTATTGCTTCAATGCATCTAAAATATGAAATGAAGGAACATTGACAATAGTCTTGATTAAAAAATATCCTACTATTTTTGTGTACACTGCTCCTGTCTAGTCCTATGTATCTCCATGGTGACAGAATGCAAATAAATATTGTGTAGTCTGATCTTGCAGTGTTACTTCTACCTGTCCCCTACATTTTGCTAATCTACTGAATGTATGTTATCAAAAAGTATGACTGGGGTCTCAAATTACACAGGGGTTTTGTCCTCTGTAGCCATAAAATTACATAGGTCTGCATAGGAGCTGCAGACACAAAACGGTAGAGCATTTTTAATCAAGGCCACATCATCTATTATATGCCACCAGTTACATGTATTATTATATGATAGTAGCCTTAGTCCCAATGGTCAAAAAATAGAATTATACTTATATTTGCCCACTTATGGGGATGCCAAAATTGATAATTTCCAGCTCCATTGCACAACATTAGGAAAACAATCAACCCAAGGCCCACAGAGATGGTCCCAGTGATCCCTCAGTCTTAGCATCTGGTTTCCACAAATGATGAGGATCAGTAGCAATAAGACAGATGGGACCATTATTAATAATACAAGAATATTAGTAAATTAATATTTAGGATATTCTCAATGTACTTGACGTTTCATTCACAATGGAACTATTCAAAATCTCAGCAGTTTTACAGATTGGAGCAGGTAACCATACCCTTATGTCTATAATAAAAGACATCCGTAGATCCACAATGAAAGTGCATCGGTGAAGAGTAAGCCATCTAAGATGTGCAGTAAGGGTTGTCCACCTTGTATGCCCAGTCCCATTCTCCTGGCCAAGGAGAAAACCATCGGGGCAGAAATGTTTCGATCACAGAAGAATTGTCTGACATCCCTGGTACAGACACTTATGGTGGGGAAGTAATGCCGCCTGAATATTTTCTATGCACCAGACAACTGTCCTCCATAACGGTGAATGACAATCTTGATGCGAGCATTCATGTTTGGCCACCCTTTCCCTGAAAATAGACTGGAGCAGATATGGGGACCTTAACTGCAGTATGTATGCACATAAGCTAAGATGGTTGTTTGGTTTAGAGAACCCGATCTCCAATGCTCTATTAAGGCATGTTGAGTTAATGTAGGTCACCACATCTATACTGTAGATGCCCCCTTTTAGGACCACTGATGTCCATTGAATACACTCATTGTACTGCTTCATCATCTGTACTTTGGTTCTACATATCTCTGGCTTATTCTCACAAAATACAATGAGTTGAATTGAAATACAATTCAGTCTAGGGCTATCGGCTGTAGTGCGGGAGTGTATTAGCTTTCCCCAGTTATAGACCCCTGCAGTAGCCTTATATCAATGGAGAGTATGGAGAGATGTGGATATAATCGGGGCACACTAATTCCTCAGGTGGGTGACCTGGCAACAGTGATGTTTCCAGCAATAAATGGACACTGTACCCCCCCCCCCCCAGCCTCTATGTAATGGAGGGTCAGGGATAGAGGCACAATGGAGGCATAATCCTCACTCATGTTCTGGAGCCAATATCTGACTTGCACTCTTGGGTTTGACTGGTTTTTGGAGGTTGACAAGATATATAAAAAGGCGCTCAGACCGGGTGGCAGATAGTATGGCCACCAATCAGCCTTCTACACTTCCATCTTGCCACTGTGATGTTATCGTACCGATCTCTGACGTACATCTATGGTCAGAGCTTGGATACATATTTTCGGCTCCCTAATGAACCATCTACAATACTTTGGGAAAAGAGTCGGAGCATTTTACTTGAGAGCCGACCAGTAGTAAGTAGTTTCGCTGTGGGAAAGGTTCCTCTGTGGGGGTGCCCTTTTTAGTGCGACAATCATTTCAGTGTTAGTACTTTGGTTCTGTAAAGAAAATGGACACTTACACTGTGGTTCCTTGGCCAATAGCTGAATATGGAGGTCTAAGACCTAGACCTTCATCGTTCAGATTGACATTGGGGGGCTAGCCATTTTAAAAGGATCTTTTACAATCCCGTTAAGAATATTTCTGTATCTTCAGTACTGGTTCACTTCTATTTTAGTTATATATCGCTTTGGGAAACTGGAATTAAGTTTCTATCCATGTTCAACTTTAGAAGGATAAGGTCTGATGACCAAATTACCCATTAGAATATCTATGGAATGACCCCCAGTCTTCTCCTATCTCATAAATTATTCATTTGTTCCACTAACTGCAGAAAGCCTGACACAGGTTGTGACCCTGATTTATAATAGATTAAAGGAAATCAATTTATTTTTGTGTTTAATATTTAGTTTACCTACAATGTTAAATGTCAGATTTTCTTCAAAGGAGGCTTCAAAACACGTCCGTCCTGTCCCGCTTCATTAGGTGAGCTGCCCACGGGTGGTTGTGGAGTCTGAAATATATTTAATTAACTGGTCGCATTTAGAATGCAGAACAACAAGCTATTTCTTAACTGGAAATGGACTGTTGTTTTATGTCCTCGTCTATGCAAAGTAAAAACTCTTTGTTTATCATTATATATGTCCCATCAGTCCTTCAGTTCCATGACAACTTCCATTATCGCTAATGTTTTAAAGGATTTGCACATCTCTATTTCTAGCCAAAAATCACAGTGATCATTAGGAAATAGATAATCCTTCCCTCCCCTAATAGACGCAAGCAAATGCCCATCTATACTTATACTTTTCACGTAGATAGTAACAAAAAATCTCTGCGTAAACTTACCCTATTTAGTATTTTTATATAGGTCCTATATTAAAGGGGTTGTCCAGTATAGAAATTCCATTTTCATATATCCTATTAGAACATTTTGAGTTAAAAGCAGGGAGTCCACTGTTCATTGATCCTCTTGGCCAGAGTGTAGTTACAAAGAGTGTATGTTGCCCTGGAGGACCTGTCCTGTCCTGTATTACACAAACAATCCATTGATTTGGGTAATGCTTAATTTTTCCTGTGGTGGCGTTGCAGGGAAATGGAACACTCACTGCCAAGTTTCCATACAGATCGCAACTGATCACTGGAAGTTCCAGCAACGGGACACTTTGTGATTAGCTTATTGTCAAAGTCCAATGCGGAGAACTCCTTTTACCTAAATACAGATATGTGGTCAGTTTGTCCATGTAATCATCAGAAAAAATACTATTGGTATTTGGTAACCAGACAAAATGATCAGTTTTGAAGATGCATCATGTCTTGTTGGCATGACAGGAGATGGTAGTCAATAGTTTGCTTTCATTTGATGATTTGCACAGTCATTGTAGATGCCCTGGTTCCATTCAATGTGGTCAGCACTAGCATGGTCAAGTCCCATTGTTACCCATGGTTGATTTTGAAAAACGTTTATTTTTTACCACGTTATGAAAATTTTTAGATTTATGCAAATTTGTTCTTAATGCCCAACTGGGCGTTTTTTTACTTTTCACCAAGCGGGTGATGTAAAGAAATGTGTATGATGCTGACCAATCAGTGTCAAACACTTCACTTCATTCATGCCCAGTTTGATTTGATCCACAGCACAGCGTGATCTCGCGAGATCACGCTGTGACGTCACTTTATCCCGTGAGTCCTTCACTGGAGCTGTGGAAGCCTGAACAGACATTGCCTGCAGCCGCTGCAGATTCGCATAAACTTCCTGGCACGGCTGTTGTTCCCTATTCCGTCGCTCCGGTGAAGGACCTGCGGGAGGAAGTGATGTCCCACCGTGATCTCGCAAAATCATGCTGTGCTGTGGATCAAGCTGGGCTGGAATGAAGACAAGTGTATGACGGTGATTGGTCAGCGTCATACACTTTTCTTTACAAAGCCCACTTGGTGAAAAATTAAAAAAACATTAAGAACAAACTTTTTCCCCTGTTAAGCCATGCCTCTAACTCCACCCAATCCCCACCTATACACACCCAGTTCATCCCACACAGTATCATGCTCCCATAGTGCGTTTTCCACAGTATAATGCCCCCAAAGACCCCCTCTCCCCCCCCCACACACAGTATAATGACCTCATAGAACCCCCCACACAGTATAATGACCCTACAGCTGCCCCCCACACAGTATAATGACCTCATATCTGCCCCACACAGTATAATGCCCCATAGTGCCCCCAAACAGTATCATGTTCCCATAGTGCCTCCCCACAATATAATGCCCCCCGTAGGATTACGTTGATGTCCTGTGCATTATAAACCTCCACATGATATCATGATGGCTTCGCTGAGCACAGTCCTCCTGTTTCTGCATGCGCTCATTATAAATGTAATCTTTATATCTCATTTTCCTGATATATGGTTACTATTGTTTTTATATTGACCCTTAATAAACACATGGTAATAACATTGCTCTCTTAGGATGTTGTTCAGCACTATTGACGTGAGTACAGCAGCTGAATATTATAACTTTCACCATTGTTATTGCCGTGAATTGTAATTAATGTGGGATCCATAAAAACAGAGGGAGATGGCCATAGATACAGTGTGGGGAGCTGCTATGTTCTGGTGTAAGGTTCTGTTTTGTTTTTATTTTATGTTGTCTAACCATACAAAATTATTGAAAAATTGCACTATTTATACTGCCCACTAGATGTCAGCACAATAAACACTCCGAGCTTGTAAAGTAGGACGATGTCATTTTACGGCCTGTTGTAAAGACTAAATAGGGATCATCCCATAAAGAGGACCTGCCAGCACTCCTGACATGCCTCTTTAGTAATGACTTGTTTTCTTCATGAAATAGCAGTTTCTTAGAACTATGTAATGTGTATTGTTCCTGGAAATGTATGAATACTATTAGGCTGGGTCCACACACCCTATTTACGGCCGTAATTCGGGCGTTTTAACCTCGAATTACGTCCGAAAATACGGCTCCAATGCGCCGGCAAACATCTGCCCATTCATTTGAATGGGCTTTACGATGTTATGTGCCGACGGTCATTTTTAAAAAAGACGCCCGCGTCAAAGAAGTGCCTGTCACTTCTTGGGACGTAATTGGAGCCGTTTTCCATTGACTCCATAGAAAAACAGCTCCAATTACGCCCGTAATGGATGCCGCGAAAAACGCCTGCACATGCCATTACGTCTGAAATTCAGGAGCTGTTTTCTCCTGAAAACAGCTCTGTGATTTCAGCCGTAATGGACGCTGCCGTGTGAACATACCCTAACCCTTCTCAATAGGGTGTGTTCCTACAAAGTCTCAGGGTATGTTCACACGCAGTGGTTTCAGACATAATTCGGGCGTTTTACGCCTCGAATTAGGCCTGAAAATACACCCCTAATACGCCTACAAACATCTGCCCATTGCTTTCAATGGGAATTACGATGTTCTGTTCCCACGAGCCTTTATTTTACGCGTCGCTGTCAAAATACGGCGTGTAAAATAACGGCTTATCAAAAGAAGTGCAGAACACTTCTTGGGACGTTTTTGGAGGCGTTTTTCATTGACTCAGCTCCAAAAACGGCCGTAAAAAACGCAGCAAAAAACACCAGTTGTTAAAAAAACTTCTGAAAATCAGGAGCTGTTTTCGCTTGAAAACCGTATTTTCAGACGTATTTTGCGTTTGCGTGTGAACATACCCTAACACTGTCAGCAGCCCTGATTGGACAGTGTCAGAGTGTGTAGGGACATGCTCCTTTCACAAGGCAAATGGTGACGCCCAGTTAATTTATTCATAGAGTTCCAGGAGGAATAACTGAGGAATGGGACAATGCTCAGTTCTAAGAAAATATGCACCAGTCGTGTTATTTTGCAGGTATACAAGTATTTACTAAAACAGACATGTCAGGGGAGACCCATTACTCACCAAATAAATCCCCCAGCGTTCTACGTATACCACTGTATTGGTTACAGTGATCACATGGGTATACGGGCACGTCATCACTGCAGCACTGTAAACAAAGAGCATCAGGGAGCACCACAACGGCTGCGCTGGAACGCCAGGGGATTTAACCGTTGTGTAATGATTTTTTTTTATTGTTTTATGGAATCCTCTGTCTCCCTTCTTGGCCAAATTTTTACCAATCTGCGAAACCCCTTTTAATTTAGTTTTGGCTCTTTATTATAATTGTGATCAGAAACTAGTTTATATTATTATCTTTATATTATTTAATAGCCTTCCTTGGTTCTATGTGTTTCGCTGCTACTAGTCATTTTTAGATAACAGCTATAATAATCGGAGAGACTCCCTGTACAGCACTTGCTCTGAGCAGTTTAATGATATCAATTATCCTTTTTTTTTTGCCCTACTGGGGTCAGATTATTTTGAGCTTTGACCCTGCTAATCTCCAAGCTTTTCACAGTAAACAACATCTTGAGTACGAGGAACAACTTCATGTATTCCCTGCATAATTGAAGCATAGAAAAATAAACTGCAGATCACAAGATTGTATTTATTTCCGCAGACAAAATAAGTCAGCGCAAAACCTATAAAAGCAGCAATACCAATACTTGATTGAATTTATAATAAAAATATAAAAAATAATAAACATCAAAAAAGCTTTAGATGTGAATTTATTCAGATGGGGTCGTTTACAGTGTAAGGCATTATTCACACGAGCGTAATATACGCGCGTGCGACGCGCGTGCTCTTCACGCGTGTCGTACGCACCTATATTAATCTATGGGGGCATGCAGACAGTCCGTGAGTTTTGCGCAGCGTGAGTCCGCTGCGTAAAACTCACGACATGTTCTATATTTCCCCGTTTTTCGCGCATCACGCACCCATTGAAGTCAATGGGTGCGTGAAAACCACGCAGGTCGCACGGAAGCACTTCCGTGCGAACTGCGTGATTCGTGCAACAGCTGTCAAACTCTGAATGTAAACAGAAAAGCACCACGTTCTTTTCTGTTTCCAAACATCCAAACGGAGTGTCATAATGATGGCGGCTGCACGAAAATCACGCAGCCGCACATCATACACTGATGACACACGCAGCTGTTAAGTGCATTTTGCGCACGCAAAACGCCGCGTTTTTTGCGTGCGCAAAACGCACACGCTCGTGTAAATCAGGCCTAAGGCATTATTCACACGAGCGTTGAATACGTCCGTGTGACGGCCAATAAAACAACAGCCGTCACACGGACGCCCATTTTTCAATAGGGCCGTTCACACGGCTGTTGTTTCAATGGACCATGTGAAAAGAACCTGTCCTATTATCTTCCATTTTCACATATCCCTTCATAGGCTCAAGTCTATGGGGAACCGTGAAAACGGGGGCACCTAGGACATGGAAAAACGTCACATTTTTCACGTCAGAGTTTCCCCACGCTTGTGTGAACCTAGCCTAAGACTGGGTAATTGGGCTCAACAAAGGAGAGGATTCTAAGGGCTTATTTGCACGAACGTATGTCAAATCGGCTGTGAAATATGGCCGTTTGTCACGGCTGATTTGCATCCATGTGGGAACCGTTTTCACAGAAAATCACAGGCTGCAGCGGTCACATGGGATGAAACATCATCCCAGGAGGCCGGGCTGCAGGAAGTCAGAGGGACATGTCGCCATGGCTATGGGTAAGTATTAACCTTTTTTGTTTTTTAAGTGTTGTTTGTCACAGCGGACATTCCGCCCAAAAAATTGCACCACAGTGGTGCGGTTTTTCGGACGGAATTCGCTGCGGCGTCCAGAGCGGATATGCTGTGTGCTTTTATCCAGCATATCCGTCCTGTGTGCATATACCCTAAGGCCAGGTTCCCACGGGTCGGATATGCTGCGTAAAAATCACCTGGAACTCGCAGTAGATTCCGTCCGAAAAATCGCACTAGTTTTTCGAACAGAATTTCCGCTGTAGAAAGCAGTGCTGTGAAAAAAAAAAGCCAATCATACTTATCCCCTCTTCTCTGCGCGTGGTCCGGCCTCCTAAGATGACGTTGCAGGCCATGTGACACTGCAGCCTGTGATTGGCTGGATCGGTCACATGGAATGAAACGTCATCCCAGGAGGCCGGACTGCAGGAAAAAGGAGAGCGTTCTTGGTAAGTTTTTTTGTTTAATTTATTGGGGAAAACCTGCAACAGAAAACCAACAAAAACGCAGCATAAATTGACATGATGTGGATTTAAATTCCGCACCGCAGGTCAATTTATTAACGTTTACGCTGCTGGTTTTTTTCCACAGCGTGGGCATGAGATTTTCAAAATCTCATCCACTTTGTTACTACTATAAATGTTGCGGAATTCCATTGCGAAAACGCCGCAGTGTTTACGCTACGTGGGAACCCGGCCTAAGGCTACATGCACATGTTGCGTAATTTGATGCAGAAAATCTGCACCAAAACCGCAGGTGTACGCACGTAATTCCACAGCTAAAACTGCACCAAATGGTGTGTTTTTTTAATGTGTTTTTTTATGCACTATTTACATTTTGATGCGGAAATAGGTGCGGTATTATGCAGCGTATTTTGGTGCCTTTTTCTTTGAACCTAGTCAGATACAATTCACAAGTGGAAACGCAGGATAAATTAACATGCTGCAGCTTTTAAAATATGCACCGCAGGTCAATTTACGTGCAGAAAAAAAATCAGATTTCTTGATTATGTTACTAATATAGTCATCTGGGTGAGCAAACGTGGAGCCAGTAGACTCTCTTAGTTCCGGAGTCCGTCCTCATTGCCCTTTAGCCGGTCTTCTCAATTCACCTATGTAGTGAGACCTTTTCAGGTAAATGTTTTCAACTAGATTTTTCCATCAGTTCACAGCTCAATATTACAAACAGTAACATGATAAAAAACTGGAGATAAACTCTATAGACATCATGTTCCCAGAGGAATATGTATGCAACGTGTTAGTGGAGATTTGTGCACACTCGAGCTTTGCGAGCGACCCCGTAAGTTCTCTTTCATATTAACACAACAGACTGAGACAGGGTGAAATCTGCCGGTCTCCACTATGCTTTTATGCTTCCCACTTCTACAATGACATCTCCCGCTGGTTTCCAAGTGATTGATAAAGTTAATACTCTGCTGCTGCTTCATTTCTACCTTTCATCTGCCCAACCTGCGGTTGAGTGTTCGGAGAGCGTAATGAACGCTCTCTGTTATAGTCTGCAGGACTGTGATTATAGGTGAACTTCAAGACAGTGTGAAAAACTACTTTCGACTTATTTCTCTGTAAAATGTATTGGCTTTGTCAGACGACTGGTTAAAACATAAATCAAATTGGGTTTAATATCCATTGTTAAATTAAGCAGGAAAGCATCCTTGGCTTCTTTATCGAATTTAGCTAAAGAAATGGAAACAGTTTGGGAATTTAAGGTGGCCATACACAAGGTTTTATCTCAACCTATTGTGATGTATTTGCTGTGGACCACATATAGGGTGAGGGTGACTAACTGTACTCAGTGAACAAGTAGATTTTGGAAAATATTAGATCTCCTGGCATAGCGAGGTTTTTGAGAAGAGATCATAGTCAGATAAACCCCACTGTGCTTGGCCAACTTAAAAGAGTTTTCCTCTTTGGACAATCCGTACTTGTTAGAAGGGTCCCTTAACTATACATTGATCACAAAGTTTCCCTCTGCTGGAACCCCCGAGCGATCAGCTGTGATCAGTAGGGAAACCTGGCAGTAAGTGTTAAATTTCTCTGCAGTGCCACCGCAGGGGAAATGAAGCATTACACCGTGCCTATTCCCATCAATGGGTTGTCTGTGTAATGAAGGACAGGACTGGTCCTCCATAGCGTGAGACACCCTCTCTAACTGCTTTCTCCTCTGCCCAACAGATGAGCATCCTGAACAGAGGACCCACCCTCTATTATATCAGAATTTCCGAATAGGTTTCATGAAAATGGATTTTCTAAAGTGTACAACCTCTTTAAGACAATACCAAGACATTTGTGTAGATAAATTGGGCAATAATGTTTCAAAGTAAAATTATCATTGAAGAACATGATGAAAGAAGACAGATCAGTTTTTGGTCACCTCTGAACCAGAGAAACAGGACCCAGTGGAATGGTTAATAACCCGGCCAATAAATGTATAGTGTATATGCTTGAAATATCTTGCATGGCCAATAATGTGTCAAAATTAACAGGGTTGTCAAGGTTCAGAAAAAATGGCTGCGGTCTTACAAAAACAGCACCACACCTATCTACAGGTTGTGTGTGGTATTGCAGGTCAGCCCAATTCACGTCAATGGAGCTGAGCTCTAATACCAGGCACAGGCTATGAACATGTGTGGCGCTGTTTTTGGAAGACAGCAGCCATTTTTTTTTAATCCTCGACAACCCAATTAAATTATCATTGAACAACATGTTAGAACCTGTAAGATTTGATCTCACTGTGTATTTAGTCATCTTAAAACCAGAGGCTGCGTTTAAATGCCAATTCCAGCCAATTGCCAGCAGGGCAAATCGATCTTATCCAATTTGGCACTGGAACTGGATAGCAATGGCTGTTTCAACTATCTTTTCTGCCGTTCAACCCTCATAACTCATAAAGATGACTATCATAAAGTTGGATCTGAAAGATCTTCCCATTAACCCGCAGACTCAGATTGCCCTATCGTGCATGTTTTTTATATGTCAGTGCAGATGAAAGAGGGAGAACATACAAAAAGCTTCAACACCAATTGGCCAAAAATATCCTACTCAACTGATCATTGCAGAGCTCTGCATGCAGAACAATGGTCTCCAGACTGCGGCTTTCAGGGCATGCTGGGAGTTATAGTTTCCCTACAGCTAAAGAACCTCAGGTTAGAGACCACTAATGTAGACTTTAAATAACAATTATAAATGGGGTTTACATGGAAAATAACGTAGTCTAGTGGCTACTACTGAATTCAAGCTTGTTTATTACCGAGTTCTTTGCCGAAATATATATGTTGCTCCATCCACAATATGAACTGCAATCTTCTCTAGCATTATCTCGGATGTGAGTCAGTCCCGGGGACCCCCTCCTGAGCTTTTATGTATCTGCTTTTGAGCTCTTAACAACGTATTTTAGCAAAGCACCCACCTCCGAAATAAACACGAGAGAAAATGAACATGTTTACTTTCTTTTAGATGCTTCTTTCTGCGCCCACTCAGACCTGGGGGATCCACAGTAAATAAAGAGCAAATGCCATGCTTACGTACTCAGACAAAACCAGCTATTGTATGCCTGCAGCGCAAATCATCTCAACTTCAGCATCAAGTGCTTGAGAAACAATACGATTCTTGGTGTGGGCTCTTTACAGTATAACTCACTTAAAACCCCCCAAAAAATTTTAATGCTAGTGTTAGTTGTTTTCTCAGAAATATGCAAATACCCATCCAAAAAACAGGTTGTATCAGTACATGAATATATATCAGCTGCACAATAAAAGTCACACACTAATTTAAAATTTTATATAGAGAATATTTTAGGTGCCTGCTGGGAATTAAACACATATCTCTGATGAATGTTCATAAAGAACCTATGTAGCAGAGCTGAGTTTGTTTTCATATCAGGATATATGTCTGTGTATCATCATAAAGCCCCCTTCGCATCCCATTTTTGCCCTACGTTTAACGTACATGTCGGGAAAGCTCAATTACCAAGTGGAGACCAAACGAATGTCCTTTTGGCCTCTGTCTGGCCAATATACGAAAGTATAATGCAAAAAAAAGTAGTAAACTACGCTATTCCATACCTTGGTATTCTGTAAAAACGTATAGTATAACAGTTGCCATAGTAGCCTATGGCATCCATCACTGGTCTCCATTTAACAAATGTATCGGGAAGCTCCAGTGCAGTGATGTCACCGTCTGTATATGAACAGTTATCACTGGAGCTTCCACAGGTGACGCTACACTGCGAAGCGCTTGAGGGGCTTGACAAACATGGGAGACGGCTGAAGGCTGTTTATTCATCTACGTCCAGTGACCTTTTACTTCAATAAACAAGATTTTCTGCTAAATGGTGAGTGCCGGGATTGTTATTTCTTCTTGGATTGTTTCATTGGGAATTGTGTTCACATTGTTGCAGAGCACCATCTAAGCGGCGTTATTGCTGGACTCTATCAATATTTCGTAGGACTCTTTTGGTACTTGTGGCTTGTAAGTTGGACAGAGCAGCGCCAGTCTTCTCTTTTTTCTCTTCTTGTGGATCTACGCTATGAGACCCTGATGACTGTGCCGGACCCCGGAGAGGACTGCAGGGACCAGGCATTTAGCAGCCAGCACCCACCTAAAGCAATATGGGACGGTGAAAAGAGTGTCTAATGTAGTGGGATAAGGGGGAATCTGCAGCCACCTATTCTTCATCCACTGCATAGCAGGCCTCCCACCACCGGAGAGCGTTTTCTGGTGAGTGTGCAGAGTTCTATCAGGACTGGGGTTAGAGCATTTTGTGTTCCCGAGACTTGATGTTTCTTCTGGGGCCAGTTATGAGGTGGTGGGGCAGCTTCCACTACTACTCCCACCGCAGCGGTAGTGCCCACTCCCTCCAAGTCCCCGGACAGCACTTTGGGATTCAGAGGGGGACTCCAGCCCAGTGAAGTACAGTTACCATATATGTTTCACCAGCAGCTCCAGTGACATAACTGCCCATATTGTATATGGTAACATATATGAACTGTTATTACTGTAGGTACCCGAAAAGCGTGGAGTCCTGAGTTTCGGAGCAATCGCCATCTGCGCAGATCCTCCTGCTATGTTGTAGGAGTGATTGCTTCTTCACATTATGGATATACAGGGGCTGGCTGTATGGGTGACATTTCCCACCGTATGATATACAGTGGGATACATTGTAGCTTTTCATTGGGGCTATACGTTGGTAGTCCTCTCGACATATACCTTAGACTGAAGACTGAAAACGTGATGTGAAGGGGGCCTAAGAGTGACTGATGCTAAAACTGTTCTCACGGTGCAAACAAAAAAAGTTTAAAGTGACTGCCGGGTGTGACAGTCACTAGAAATCATATCAGGGCTGAGTTGTTGTGACATCCTTTCTGCAATGGGATTGTTCTAGTGGTTTTTAGCTGTAGTCATGCCGATAAATGTCTGATGAGTGACTTTTAGATTACCGCTTCCCTCCAGTGGAAATATGGTGGAATCTGTAGTCTGAGATGCTCCCTCACACTCTATAGATGACTGTCTGTAGGTACCAGCACAGATCCAAGGAAAGCCGATCAGAAACGATCGGTGGGGGTCTCAGTGCTCGGACCAATCAAAACTTCTGACATGTCCCTTTGACATGTCAAAAGTTTTTGCATTAGGGCTCAGGAGCTTTGTTATGCCTCAAGGTAGAGCCCAAAAATTAGATAATCTCAGGGAAAGACAGGATTTTGGTTAGAAGAGGCACTCTACACAGGATGAGCTCAACAGGGACGTGAATTGCATCTTAGAAGACGCAATGTTGTGTTTTCCCAAGCATGGCTCGACACACACCGTATCCCATTAGTACATAGAGTTCTTCTCTCATTTGGCAAACATAAGGCTGTAAATTGTATCATCAGATTCATGTATGGAACACATTGGATAATAAACAGTGTGTTGAGTAATATCCGAGAGCTTCACAACAATGAAACAAATGAAAGTAATTTCCCAAATGTTACTGCTAGCAAAGGCAAGTCCCACCAAGGCATACAGTAAATGAAGATATTATGTATTAAGGATAGAATGTATCTGTCATTTTGACAGATTGTGTGGCACGGAACAGATTAACAGATTACTCTTAGTCAGACGGCAGCGCGCTGTGAAAAATCTGCAGAAAATGATAACTGTCGGTTTGTGCTGATTTAATGATATTTTGGAGCCATAATAACAATATAGAAATATGATGAGATGTTTCTCCAAATTCACTTTTAGGACCTATAAAGGGGGTCGCCCCCTCACCTCACATTTCCGGGATCTAATATAAATGACAGGATTAAGCCTATTTTTCAATATGCAAAAATGTAAACAAGAAAAGAAAAGGTCAACGCGCCAGAGAACCTTTGTTCTAGACTTCGGTGGGGTACCTGTGGCCGGACTCTCAGTCATCAGACATTGATGGCATACAGTAGATTGATATGCTTTCAATGTACTAGGAGTTGAAGGGGTTATCAGCAACTTCTCAAAATTGGCAGCAGAGCACGGGATGGTATTTCATAGTAAACTATTTACTGCCTAAAGAGACCCCGCTCCAGCATGAGGTTCCGTTCTCTGCTGCTCCAGTTCAGAAAGCTCCTAGAGCAGTCATGTGCCTCAGCGGTGAATCTGTCATGATCTGCATATGACCGCTAAGGCCAGCGCTTGACTGCAGGAGCAGCCAGGACCGGAGCAGCGGAGAACGGGACCTCACCACTTGAACTAGGACACTTTAAGGCCCCATGCACACGACCGTTCATTTGTGTCCGCATACTATCCGCATTTGCAGAGCTGAAATGGCGGATAGTATAGGGCACATTATCCTATGGGCCAATGCACACAACCGTAGCCAGGACCCCCAAAAAAATAGGACATGTCATTTTACGGGCTATATTTGCGGTCCGGCTCATTAAACTCAATGGACTTTTGTGTGTGCACAGTAGGTGATTGTGGACGGCCCGCGGATGACACTTCATGGGCCGTCCGTGCCGTTACCACGGACCGTGCACACAGCTGCAGTCGTGTGCTTGAGGCTTATGGGGTGAGTATCTGTTAGTGCACTATGTAATGCCCTTCCCAGCCCTGCTGCAAAATTTGAAGTCCCGGATAACCCCTTTAACGAATCCCTTTAACGTTTACTTATCCCAAATTACAAACATCATATTCTAAAATTCTACTTGGGAGATGTCTGACATTCCCTTTTATTTCTCCTTAATTCCAATGTCAGGACATGCACTGCTTAGTATTCTCCCAATTTGCCACCAAATGCTGGACTTGGCCTTTTCTTGTGATTGTATTGATCACAGCTCAAAGCCTTGATGACGCATAACTAAGTGTCCCTAATTAATCAAAATATGCCTCATTACTTTTTGTTCTGGGCCAAAGAGATAAATAGTAAGCTAATTCATGACATTCGATGTCATTCCCAAACATATGTATCTAACTGTGCGATCATACTCCTACAACTGCCTCAATTTCCCTGCTAGCCAAAGCCAGATTATAATCCTCATACCCTTTTGTATACTCATCATTTTACAGCAGTTTACATATAAAATAAAAATGTCATAATCATCATTTATAACCTATCCACAGTATGTCTGATAAATGTTAGATCGCTAGCGGCCCTACTGATGGGACTCCCATAATTAATAGTCTCTCACTTGGTATCCATACCTCCTATAGAGTTGTATTGTGCGGCAGGGCACATGCTTAAATGGCGCTCAATATAAACTCCTCCTCACCGCAGAGGAACGGGGGACTCAAGACCCCATACTGGTGATCGGATGGGGGGGTCCCACCTATTTACATATACTGTCAATAGCTTATAATGTGATTAAAAGAAACCCCCCTTAACCTGCATAAAAAGTTGAGTACCTTCGTAAATACTTACAGTATCTTGTATCAATCCTGAGTTACAGCCTGTATTATAATCAGAGCTGCATTCACAATTCTACAGGCTTCAGAGCTGAAATCTCCTAGCATTCCTTGCTGGCTCACATGTCTGTACGGAGCTTAGGCCATCTTTACACCGAGTTAGGTGTAGAGTAATAGTATCTGATGTAGCAAAAGCATTTTCTCCCACTGCATTATTAGAGTTCAGCTAAACTGTTTTTACTTGACAACAAGCTTGTTGACTGTTTCCATTGACATTATCAGTATAGTGACGGCAGCTCTCAGATGTAAAACAAGCCAGATAAATAATCTATTACAAAATAAGTTACGCAAAGGATTGACAAATAACTCAACAACTAGAATTGATGTAAATATATGCTTTAAATTGAAGTAATCTATAGATCCCAAAATTGTATAACATATGGGCTTGCAATAGTCCCCTGTCTAATAATAATCCTCTTGATATAAACAGAAACTTCCACCCAAAATACATGGTTCCCATACTGTTAGTTTATACTTTGTTTGTCTGCCCAGCCGTTTATGTTTTATCCCCTAATAATGACAACTATTATCTCATGGAAAGGAGTGTGCGGTTGTCACGGGCACTCCCTTTTTTCTAATATTACCAAATAATAATAATATCATATATTTATGACTTACAAGAACATATGCAAAATTCCACACTTCTATGTTATAAATTTTATTGTACATTACTCTTTATTGTTAGGTCGGTTTTAGGTTAGAACATAATAATAAAGAACATATATGTCAGATCATTTTACTCTCCAGGTATATCGTTGCGGGGACACACTTGTGTATTAGCCACGATGCGTATTAAAACCTCTCCCTACAAAACAACTTGTACTGTAGTTGTGGTTTGTCTTGCATTTGTTGGCCTGTCAGCCTTCCTGCAGCAGCCAGCGATGATCTGAAGGAATCCTGGTGTTGATCATTACCACGTTGCTAAAGTGTCTTAGCAAGTGTCATGTCAGGCGTTCGCAGTTTAAGACAGCTTTGTTACTCAGTCTTGAGTCACACTTTAGACTGTGACATGTTGAGAATGGGTGGCAAGTAACGCAACAAAATGATTAAAAAAAAATTCTATATAGTATCGTACTATTTATTTTTTTCAGGTTTCTGTGCATAGTATGGTGATCGGGGGAGGGGAAGGACTCAAGCCAGCTGTGGCGATCCGTGTTTTACTACTTTAATTATGTACAAATAATACTGTACAGAGATCCATAGTACTACTCTACTAATAAGCAGTATGGAGGGGTAGTTTTAAAGGCTATGTACACCTTTGAAATAGTTTTATTTTTTTGTTTGTTTGTTTGTTTGTTTGTTTGTTTGTTTGTTTGTTTGTTTGTTTGTTTGTTTGTTTGTTATTATAAAATTGTCTATCAGTGTGTTTGGTGCAACTTTCGAAATACTTTTTATTAAAAATTATTTTTACTTATTCTTATTCAAAGCTCTAAATTCCCTGCATGGACATAGATTTAAATGATAAAACTCCACTAGATGGAGCTTGGGAGCTTACTGCATACTGTTTTATTATTGACTTCAATATCTAAGCAGTATGTCGTTAGCTCCCTCTAGTGGTGACTGCAGGCAGCCAGAATATGATCATTTAACTTCGTCTATGCAAGTGATTTGTAGCTCTGTACAAAAAAAAAACAGGTCTCCAATTCCTTAATAGTTTACTGGTCTCAGCTTTTAGTAAAAGATGGACATTTTGCTACTATGATGACCAGGAAATACAACGGGATCTTAAGACATTGCACAAATATAAAATTACATTAAAAAAGAAATGTAAGAATGAGAGAGTTTGCTTGAGCGGGCTCTAAGGTATATCAATAATAATTGTCTAGAAGAGGTGAAACTGAAAGCAATGACAGGTAACATCTTCTTTTCTATCACACAGGGATTGGTTAAATGCATTCAGTCCCCCAATCATCCCAACAAGCCAGAATCAGAATGTGGATCCTTTACTCAAGCTTAAACAATCCAGACTGAGCTGTAATGACGGTAAGAGGTCTTCGGCATCCATGGAAAAAAAATCTCAATCAAAGATAAGCAATTTTATGAATTGAGAAACCTCGGGGATTCCTTTGAGAAATGTGGGAAATGTCAGCAGCTACATTACATACAGTGCAGCCCGCTGTAATATTGGCTAACCATATGATCACCTCTCTTTTTCTGGCAATAGAAAATTCACAGAGAGGGCTCATAAATCTTAGCCGTATGCTCAGTGCCCAAGGGATGTAGATGTCTTAGTGATGTACTATCCAAAATACATTAGACCTCTGAAATTGGGAATAATATGTACTATGTACATTTGTAATTGCTTATGACAGGACAATATAGCCTAGGAATCCAGGCATGGACTTTGTTAAATTAAAGGAAAAATATTACATGAAGATATATATGCAAATAAAATCATAATTGTGGCTGGGAGCTGTTACCATGCATAGCCCATAGAGAAGAGTGGCGCTGTTTATGAAAGAAGGGAAAACAAAAAAGAGACCCTTTATAATTTATTCATGGCGCTGTACAATGTGGTATAATTGAGGATTAAAAACACAAAGATACAAGTAATTACATAAAGTTACAAATACAAGTAAACAAGCAAATACATAAAGGTACACCTCGAAGTAAACAAGTAAATACATAAATATACAGATAGAAGGAAACACGTAAATACATAAAGATACACCTCGAAGTAAACAAATAAATACATAAATATACACTTACAGTACAAGTAAATAAATATACACATAAAGATACACATAGAAGTAAATACATGATTCCGTACACATACAAGTAAATACATAAAGATACACATACAAGTAAACAAGGAAATACATAAATATACACTTACAAGTCAGAGGCATAGCTAGGTTCTCCAGCACCCGGGGCAAAAATTAAGTTTGCCCCCCCCCCCCCACCTCTTTCCCGACATCTCCTTCCCCCTTGCCATGTTTGTTTTCTCTACCAATCAACGCGGTGTCATTTTTTTTCCAGATTTTTTTTATGTAACTCGAGCATAAAGCCATTTGTACATTTTACAAGAAATATAGTTCTATATACAACACCAGAACCAAGCTCATCACATATATACAGTACCAGGACCAAGCTCATTACATATAAACAACACCAGAGCAAAGCTCATTACATATATACAGTACGAGAACAAAGCTCATTACATATATACAGCACCAGAAACAAGCTCAGTACATATATACAGCACCAGAACCAAGATCAGTACATATAGACAGTGTCAGAAACAAGCTCAGTACATATATACAGTGCCAGAACCAAGCTCAGTACAGATATACAGCATCAGAACCAAGCTCAATACATATATACAGTACCAGAACCAAGCTCAGTACATATATACAGCACCAGAACAAATTTCAGTAAAGAAATACAACACCAGCACAAATACAGCTCAATTTAGTGCAACTCCTGCCGTATAGGTTTGCACTAAATTGTATACAGCTCCCAGCATGACCCAAACAATGGAAAAAATATGCTGGGAAATGCTGTTTCACAGAAAAAAAATCATACTACCATGATCTCGCTGCAGATCATACAGTGACTACAGTCCTGATTAGAGGCAGAATAAATATTTACATTAAGTGACTCACAGGTGACGATCTCAGATTCTAGTTGTTCTTTTCCTCTTTTCTTCTACATCTGGTCCAGACCTCTATGATGACTTCTCCCGGTCACAGCCCATTTCTGCAGTTTGTCACTCAGATGTCTTCAGCTTCCCACTTTTCAAAAATTTCTGCACCTATAAACACAGATAAAGTTCTCATGGTGCTAGACACACTTCCCCTAAATATAATAGCACCATACACTGTACCTCTAATTATAATAGCACCATACACTGTCCCTGATTATAATAGCACCATACACTGCGCCTCTAATTATAATAGCACCATACACTGTGTCCCACTGTAGATAGTGCCCCCCATAGAGCCCCCTGTAGATAGTGCCCTACATAGATCCCCCTGTAGATAGTGACCCCCATAAAGCCCCTATAGATAGTGCCCCACATACAGCCCCCTGTAGATAATGTCCCACATATAGCCAGCCCTGTATATATTGCCCCACATATAGCCCACTCTGAAAATAGTGCCCCACATGTAGCCCCCTGTAGATAGTACCCCACATATAGCCCCCCCCCCCGTATATGGAGGTCCAACATTTAGCCCACCCCTGTAGATTGTGCCCTACATATATCTTCCCCTATAAAAAGTGCTCCACATATAGCCCACCGCTGTATATAGTGCCTCACATATAGCTCTCCCTATAGTAGTCCATCTAAAGCCCACCCCTGTATATAGCCCCCCTGTAGATATAGCCCACTCCTGTATATAGTGCCTTACATATAGCTCCCCCTATAGTGCTCCACATATAGCCTGCCCCTGTATATAGCACCCCCTGTATATAGTGCCTCACATAAAGCTTCTCCTATAGTGCTCCACATATAGCCCACCCATGTACATAGCCCCCCATGTAAATAGAGCCGACCCCTGTAGATAGTGTCACTCACATTTTTATTAGGATAAAAAAAAAAGTTTACATACTCACCTTAATCCTGTTACCGCGATGTCCGGTGGAAATGCAGACCTGCTCTCTTCTGAGCAGGTCTGCTGTGATTGAACGACGCAAGCGGCGCAATGACGTCATCGAGCCACTTGCGTCATTGGAAGGCGCTGATTGACAGGGCAAGTCATTAAACAAAACAATCAGGGATCTAATCAAACAAGCTTTCATTCTATTGATAATCCATCCAAAAAAAATATATACTACTAAGTACCCGGTAACTTTTTAGTTACCAGGCATCCAGGCATTGTAGCTCAGTGGACTACATTTTCCTACTTGCACATACGGTCGCAAATGAAGTCTTTGGCAGTTAGAGCTATAGTTTTTTTTCCATAAGACATCAGCCTCTAGCAAAGCCTCTGTGAACACATGCAGCTGGGTGACTAAGTGACAAAATACAGCTATCCATAGACTCTATGCAGTTGCAGCTTCTATAACCAATGCGAATAGGAAGATCAGCCCTGAAGCACAAACTTCCTCTATAACAAGCTAAATACTGTGCAGACTAAGAGAAACATCAACATTAATGAGGACTTGTTGTATCATTTGGTTATAGCAATGCACTTTTATGGGGTCTACCATTAGGCCTCATTCACACGGCAGGGTTTCCCGGCCGGGTGCCGGCCGTTCATAAATCGGCCGGCACCCGGCTGCATTAGGAATAATATACTCCTAATGGGGCTATTCACACGGCCGATTTTTTGACGACCGGGAAAACCGCCCGTCAAAAAATAGGACATGCTCTATTTTCGCCCGGGTACCCGGCCGCCCGGCTCCCATAGAAGTCTATGGGGCCGGGTAATACCCGGCCATCACCGGGATGTGTCCCGAGTGACGGCCGGGTTTTCCGGCTCTTGCGCTCTATCTCCTCCTCCTCACAGCGCAGAGTGCATGTGAGGAGGAGGAGTTGATGCCATTCTGACGAATGGCATCGCTGTACACGGTGTGGCAGGGCCGGGGTGTACAGCAGGTGGAGGGAGCGCTGCGCTGGCTCCCTTCTCCTGCTTGTTAAAAGCGCCCTGGCCCGGCGACACCTTTGATGGCGCCGCTAGCAGCTGCAGCAGCTGCTGCGGCTGCTACTACTGTAGCGACGCCACTATAGCAGAGCGGGGAGGTATCTCCCCGCTCTGCTATGTGCTAGCCGCACTTAGCTCCTTGAAGGAGCGGAATCCCCGTGTGTTCGGGGATTCCGCTCCTGGACAGAGCGCTTGATGTCTCTGTCCATATCTGGGCAGTGACATCAGGGGAAACTCCAGAAGCGGAATCCCCGAACACATGGGGATTCCCCTTCAGGAGTTGCCGATGATGTCACTGTCCGGATCTGCCCGGCCCGGCACGGATGCATAACTTTATGCAAACCGGCCGGGCAGAATGGCCGATTTTACCGGCCGGCACTCGGGCTCGGACGCGACCCGGTCGTGTGAATCCGGCCTTAGACTTTAATAGAGTGCATGGCTATCTCTCTACTTAAAAAAACTGGGCACGCCCGATCTTGGTATGGTGGCAGTCCCAGAGCTCAAACCCCAATCGATCAGACAAATGGCATGTCCAGTGTCATTAGTTGTATAAACCTTTTAAGGGACACTCTAGGCAAAACTGATGCCTAGTGCAGAGCCTGAGTGAGCGGTAAATGACACCATAGAGATTCTTATGTCATGCAGCGCCCCCTAAGTCCCTACACTAGGTATAACACAATGTGTCAGTTTTGCCTGGAGTGTTCCTTTAAAGGGGTTATTCAGCTAATCACATTTATAGCATATCCACTGGACACAAGTCTGAGCGATTGGGACCCCACAAACCCAAGATCAGGGCTCTCTCAGTCCTGAGAATATTAATTTCACTTTCTCTTTTATCTGTGATATTTAAAAACTGCTTTACGTCTGAGTCATCTCCTCTTTATTGAGTGAATATATTTTCTATTATGACTCCACTTTAAGGGCTCCATTTGCATATTAGTAGCGTTTACAGCCATTTTTGTGATAAACAATGAATAGGGTTGAATGATAAAAGCTCGATACGTTCACCTTCCTTCATGTTTAATGTGTGTTGAAATGTCCAATCGCAGAAACAAAACGTATTTCACTGAGCTATTGTGATTTATCGACCTTTAAATGCCATCCACTCAGATATTATTCCGTTATTTCCCATTGCTGGAGCAGCTTCTGTAGCCTACACACAAGGTAATAGAAAGTGGAGATTTAACAGTCAATATTACAGCGATCCTCACTCTTCACATGATTTAAAAGGCCATGTAGACCCTTACATATCATACAAGTAAATGTAGCCGTGACATTTTTAAAAGGTTAATTCAAAGTAGCTAGAATTGCACCACACCACATTTTAAGCGATTCTTTAGTCTAAGTAGCTTATCAACGCAAGCTAAACACTTATTGATTTACATTGTGATATGAAGCCATATATTTAGAGCTTATTAATAAGTCATTAAAGAACATTTAACCATAAAAAAAAATACAACCTGAAAAGATGCGTCTCTGAGTTTCCCTCTTGTGTGGAAACATCAGGTCACCTTTAGTAAATATTAGGCCTCATGCACATGGCAGAGTTGGGTACAGGAAGTTGTATGGAACCACATAGAGTTCATGTGGCCATATGGTGTTGCGTACGGTATGTTGTATTACAGAGATATTCTCCACTAGAAGCAATATATTATGTCTGATGGAACATGACACTTAAAGGGGTTATCTCAAGTTTAAAGGTTAACACCTAACCACAGAATAGGTGATAACATGCTGATCGGTGGGGGTCCGACTGCTGGTACTCCCATCGATCACGAGAACGGGGGTCCCGTTCCTCTGAATGAATGGAGCGTCACTGTCTATGGGACTGCTGGAGATAGCCGAATACATGCGCAAACTGCCCCTCCATTCATTCGGATTCTCGTGATCGGTGGGGGCCTCAGTGGTTGGACCCCTACAGATCAGCATGTTATCACCTATCCTGTGGTTAGGGGATAACTTTTAATCTTGAGACAACCACTTTAAACCTCCATATGAAATATGAGATAAACAGGAAGGGCTCATTCACTTCTATGGGCGCTGTATTATGGCTCCGTACAACTCGCAGGTTGGAAGTAATTCAGGTAATAGCCAAGCCAACTCCATTTGCCATTTGAACAATTGCGTATATAAATTTCAGAGCTGGAGAGATACGGGCCAACAAACATATATATGCATATACTTACAGAACTAGCTATACAGTGTATGTTAGGTTCATGGAAAAAGGTGAAGAGAATATATGATTGATGTTCGTACAAGGTAGTGGTGGTGACTTAGGGAAACAAGACATATGTGTAGGGTAGTGAAGATGTGGATAATTTGTAGGGTGAAAAGCTCTTCCTCACCAGTAGCCAGGTTTAAAAAATATTTTAGGACTATTATTTCTGGCTATAAGTCTTATATACATGTGAGTTCTGAAGTTGTAGTACCGCCACATGAAAATGTTGCAGCTAGGGTGATCATGGTTCTTCGAGATGCGGTTGTTGGTACAGCCGTTGATGTCTATAGTATGTAAAAAGGGGAATTGATATGATGTATTTGGTAATTCTGATGACACCTAGTAGCGATTCTTGCAGCTTGAGGACCCTATACTAGATTATGATGTACCCTGTAGGATGCTATACTGGATCAGTAGACTTTTTTTGTTGATTGTCCCAGCCTTCATTATCCTGAAGAAGTCTTTGATGACTAATATGAAGGAAATTGCATAGTTGGTTTAGTAAGCAGAGCGTCAGGAATATTGTTATAAACGTGAACAGAATGATAGTATTGAACAATATACAGTATTATAATCCAGCACGTAAACATGGGCAATGGATTGTTCCCATTAGATCTGGGTTGTGAGTAGTACTAGTGCAACTGCATCTTCCAATAATCTGTTAAAGCAATATGCAAACTAAAGGGATTACAAATAATTTAACATTATTCTGAAGAAGACATTCAGTCGAAGTTTCTTAAAGGGCAACTAAACGTTCAACAAACTTCTGACATTTTATAGTGACATGTCAGAAGTTTTGATTGGTGGGGTCCGAGCACTAAGACCCCCACTAATCGCTAAAACAAAGCGGCAGAAGTGCTCGTGTGAGCGATAAGCCGCTTCGTTTCTGTTCGGCTTTTTCCGGAAAGCCGATGTATCGGGGTACGGGCTCATAGACTTTCTATTGAGCCCGTATTCTGATACATTGATTTCCGGAAAAAGCCGAACAGAAATGAAGCTACTGAGCGCTCACACGACCACTTCTGCCGCTTCGTTTTAGCAATTGGTGGAGGTCTCGGACTCCCACCAATCAAAACTTCTGACATGTCACTATGACATGTCAGAAGTTTGTTGAACGTTTAGTTACCCTTTAAGATATTTGAGAGCTACCAAAAAAATGCTGTAAGTCAATATTTGTTCAGACAAAAGATTTGTGGTTTCTTTGGCATGGGAATGACTATAGAGCTTCTGAACTAAATAGAGACCACCAGCATTAACTCTTTTTAAAGCGTTGAGAGTTTTTGGGTACATGATTGCAAAGTCTCTACTACTTTTCTGGATTGGTTTTCTTGAGTACCCTTAGGAAACCTCAAATGTAAGTTCTTTGTAGGAGGGTGATACAGAATATGGTAGCAGCTTCCAAATAGTTCTTTATTACTGATCTGAAAGCAGCCTATTCCTCATTTAGCCAGAAAACACCCGAGGATCCTCCAATTGGCAGGGACGACGTAAGCAAAATTTTGGGGCTGTGTTCGGCACCTCTTCTCAAGGCAATAGCTGTATTTTCAGCTTTAGCACCGAGTTTCACTTTAAAGGGGATCCCCGGAATATGAAAAAGGGTCTGATTTGTTTCCAAAACCAGTGCCACTTATGGTTATGTCTGGTTTTTCAGTACATTCAGGAAATGAGACTGAGCTGCAATACCAGACACAAACCATGGACAGGAATGGCGCTGTTGCTGGTAAAACAGAAGGACATTTCATCAAATCCTGGAAACACCTTTAAAGATTAAATAAATCCTGTGTTGGCAACACTTAGTTATGGCCACTTTATTTCTGAACGATATGAAGTCTGTTGATGTGTTTTTATGACTAAATGTTCCAGCTGTACCTGTCCAGAGACTTGGGTAATTGGAAAAGTTATGAGTTGATAGATTGAAAGGTTATTGCCAATAAAATCTGGACCATCAGGTTCTAGGATCATCAGTCTGGCCCCTACAAATGATATGCTACCAATGACTGGCAGCGGTGCCAGTGAAGTGGAATCACCTTGCCCTTGGCATACATGAGTTATGTTGTCGTTCTGTATCTTTGATCTTATTGGCAGTTAATATTGCTGTTAATAAAATATAGCCTGGAAAGTAATTGTTGCTCTCAGTTCTTGCGTCCATCTGTGTTCCAGTTATTAGTTCGGAGATTTCATCTTGCTCGGCTGATGTAATGCCCGACATTGCGTTTTATTGACAAGATGCTCAATTTAATTGTTAGAACTACCAGTGTGTACATGTGTCTAAGTGATTACAAAAGATGTTGAAATATCTGGTGTCCTTTGTGGACAATCATTCTGTGGTTAGCAATACGATTTTACGTAGATAAAGGTACATTTTTGTGAAAACTTCGATTAGTAGGACGACTAAGGGACTTATATATCTAGGTCCTTTTTTTATGCTATGGGAAAAAAAGTGATTATAATAATTCATAGTTACATCATCACAATGGGCAAAAAGCCGTGATTGATGGCTGGCCAGCTTACTAGCAGTCCATCAATGACTGCTGAGGGGGTGGGTGAGGCCAGAAGAGCGCTCCCCTCATGTACACAGCGGACTCTATGCTATAACACTTTGCTGCTTTTACATAGAGCAGCGGAGTCTGAGGACGTATCTGGTTTTGTGCCGTTTGGTCCGTTGGGAGCCCAAACATGTCCTCTCACTATGCTGCCCTTACATCCCCTTTAAACTCAATGGAGGAATTTTTGTGGGGTGCTTTAATACAGCTGCCTATTATTTTACTTCACTGAGACGGTAAAGAAGTTTTCCAGGAATTCTCTTTTAGCCTAGGGAGATTTAGTACATAATGACAACATGTCTTGTGACCACACGAGCCAATAGTTGTGATGATGTTTTAGTTATAGTGATGTCATAGAACAGCAATTGAGCACTGTGGTCTTATGATGTCATCACTATGGAAGACACATTCGGGACATTCACAGCTTGGGGCTTGGTTCATAGGACATTTTTTTCCCTGCATTCCCTACTATTTATGGAAGCATTCACGATCTGAAATAAAGGGAGATTGTTGAGAACACTTGCTGGGGGCACTGTTTTTGGGGGCACTCTCTCGATAGCACGGTTAATGAGGGCACTGTTTATGGGAACATACCCTGACTGGCACTGTTTATAGGGATATTCTCTTGTTTGTACTGTTAATGAGCACACTGCTTATAGAGCACTCTCATTCGGACTCTGGCAAGGGAAGCACCCTGGCTGCTATAATGATGGCATGGCCAGTATGGGTGGCATATGTGCAGGCTTATCATGCTCAGCATCTGGAATATCTCTGAAAGCTGTCCTCAAAAGTTGGCAACTATATCATAGGACCTTTGTGAGCTAAGTTTTTATTTTTCTGACCTTTGAGCTGTTTTCATATTGACAAAGTTAAGTTGTTGGTCAAGTAGGTAGAATACGGAGAGTGAACCAATTCCTTTCTGCATATCAGCAGCCCTACAGGAAAGTTAGAGCTTCCTCCTATTCCCCACCTACTTTATTATTATTATTATTATTATTATTATTATTTATTTGTAAAGCGGGATCAACTTCCATAGAGTTCTACATAGCAGAATACTGGGGTAACACATTGTAACAATTACAAAAGACAGTGTGGTATAAAGAAGTGATACAATATATGATACAATATATGATACATTAGGTAGTAGCCTAGCTATATAGGCTTACAATCTATAATGAATAGGGAGTAGATACAAGAGGTCAGGGCACCTCTAGACATGTCAGGTGGAGGGGAAGTTAGGATACCAGTTTGGGGGACTCTTTTGGTCAGGTTATCAGAAGAGGTAAGTTTCCATAGGGTGTTTAAAGTTTAGGAGACTATTGGATGGAATGAGGGAGGGAATTCCAGAAGAGAGGGGTTTGCACGAGAGTAGAGGGCCGTGTAAATGAGTGCCGATCAGGTCATTGATTGGCGCTCGTTTGCACCTTTCACACGGAGCAATGGTTGCTTATGTATAGGGACGAGCGCTCGTTACTGTTTGCTCGTCCCCATACATTATCATCATGTCGGCAGCGCATCTTCGTGATTACACAGGGAGATGTGCTGCCGACAACGATGATTTTTAATGCTGCAGAACAGATCAGCCAATGAACGAGCGTTTGCTCTTTCATCGGCTGATCGTTGCCCTGTTTGCATAGGGCAATGGTCAGGACCGATCATTAATATGAACACTCGTTTGCCCGATCATTGGCCCTTTTAATAGGGCCTTAAGTCTGGCAAAATAATTCCCTAACTATCTTAAGATAGTATATCTATAAATGTATACACCAATGTCTATGGGGCTGTTTTACAAATCCAGTCTTGTAATAGGTACTCTGGTTGTGATTCCTCTTATATTATTATTCTGCATACTAATCTCATTTATTAACATTATATAACTTGAATACATCAGTAAATTAATTAAAAGAAAAAGCATTATTAATTCCAAACAGAGTCAGAAGAAAAGAAAAAAAATCTCACAGGGCTAATTAGAGATCTGAATAAAAACGTCTTAGAACATGCTATTGTCTGCACATTTACATTTTATTTTACTAGGATAGCAATTGCACACAGAAGGTACAGGTTTAAATAACTTTCTATATGTTACAGGGTTACTGGTCGAGATAGAGGCATTTATTTTGTGATCAGCTTTTGTTTGGGAGGTATTAGTGACATCACTGACATCATTGTTCAGTTTTTCAGTGATGTCATCAGTTCATTGTGAAGTGATTGGTTGTATCTCTGATAATAAATGTTTCTCTTTAAATAAATGACAGCTTTTCTTTCAGGTCCAGGTTCCATCTAATAAGAAAACTTTAAAGGAACACTCTAGGCAAAATAAATAAACGGTGTTATGCCTAGTGCAGCAATGGAGGGGGCGGTGTTTGACACAGGGATTCTCTCTTTATGCTCTTTGTATCCCTGTGTCATGATGCACCGCGAGTGGTCAATCTGACCCAAATAAAAACTTCACCTGTAAATGTAGGTCCTGGGGTTGCTCTCTTCTGACAAATTGTTCTTGCATAGTTATATGCTGGGATATAACTATTACAGCTGCCATTACATACGGGTCGTCACAGCTTTTCCAGATTATTAAACGGCAAATATTTCTAGTTATGTAGTGAATCATCCCATGCCCTAATATCACAAGGCAGCTTGGGCAATCGGGACCTAAGGAAACCTAGGTCAAGACTTCTCCTATAACTGATGTCTTGGTTTTCATCCAGCTTTTGCAGAAACAGATATAACTAACTATATACATATATATATATATATGAAATATGAAACTAACAAATTTATCATGGTGGCTTGCTCTATATGATAAATTTGTCGCATTATGCTAGACACTTCTCTCTTCCTGACGCCACCTCATGACTTTACATCAATATTTTTCTGGCAAAAAAAATGGCGCATGCCATTAACAAATCTGGCTTTTTCAAAACTGTCTAGAGAAATGCAAAAAGACATCTAAAACACATAATAAATTTGGTGCACGCTATGAACGATGCTTTTTTTGTCGCAACTTCTGCCAGTATTCTGGCCTATTTTTCTTTGTAAATCAGCCCCATTGTTTTTGGATTTCTTTCTTATAACGTGTCATATATCTTTTATTCGGCAGGTGATGATGGGATTGGTGAGGAGGAAGATATCCTGACTTTGCTATATGACCCTTGTCTGAACTGTTATTTTGACCCAGAAACTGGAAAGTACTATGAATTAGCTTAGGGGAAGCACTAAGAGGTGTGGAGGACACATTTACAGTTTATTCCCACCGTTTTCTTACAGTTTTGTTGAAGGGCTTTCCAAGACGTTAAAGGGCTTTCCAAGTGTCTAAAATAGCAATATAATAAAAATTTTAACGTATTAACATTAACAATACTCCTCTGTTCATCAGCCACTGGTCTACTTGCTGCTTGTTGTCTGGAAAGCCACAGCATGACATGTTGTCCATGGTGAAGACATGTCCCGTTTCATCATCATCATCATCATTGTCATCATTATATCCAACACACTTCTTCATTGGAAGTGCCATTCATTTCAGTGGCACCACACCAGGAATGCCCTATATCTGAAATCAATGGACGAAAGGGATTCAAACACATCTTTCCGTCCCACAGAGCCTTACCAATATTATCTTCTCATATGTCTAATTTATATATGTATTTTATGTAAAAAAGGCGTGGGCCCACCTGACTAAATCAATCTGGGGGACAAGTCTCCTATATGGATAAAGAGTGGATGTTTCAAAACCAAAACTCAAAAACCAGAGTAGCGAGTTATCTACTCTACTGTCAGGTTCCTCTGTTGGACACCATGGACCTTGTTGGTACTGAGCCCCATATCAGAACATGGGCTCTTTGGGCCAGACCCACCTTGAATGTATGTTTTAAGTTTTGAACTTCAAACCTTGCCAGAAAATGTCTGACACATGTTCACCATCTTTCCTTATCTCATAATTCTGTATAATTACAGTATTGCAGGGAAATGAAAATGTAATACCTGAATCCAAAAAGTTCTAAAACGTGTGACTGCAATCCAACTCAATATCTCACTTAGGGCTTATTCAGGTGAACATATAAATAGTCCGTGTGACGGACGGGTTTTTTTAACAGCCGTCAAATGGCTGCCATGGATTTCTATGGGGCTGTTCACTCGGCCGTGAAAAAATAAGACATGTCCTATTTATGTCTGTTTTCAGGGATCCCTCTATAAACTCAAATCTATGAGGGATCCGTGAAAACGGGTCACGGACGGGTGCGAATCGATGTGAAAAACTACGTTTTTCACTGCCAATTTCGCACACTTTCGTCTAAATATTGCCTTACCCCTATGTATCGCTCACAAGTGTCCAGGACTTAATGGGGTTGTTTGTTGAGATCCTCACACTGTAGAGAGGCTTCAGCTGTCCCCTGTCTGTGACATGGAGGGAACAATGTGGTTATATTTCACTAAATAACTATACGGTAGGTCTGCAGGGTCATGGAGTCAAAAATAATTGACCATGCGTAGAAACAATTTTATATGTCAAGGAAAGAAAACCACCAGTGATCACAGTGTTCCTTTCATGTCAGCCCTCTAGTGTGAGGACCTCACCAAAAATCTGGATGGATGAATGGATATTTGGGTTAAAGCCGTTGTCCAACCAGGCTGCTGAAATCCCTGGTGACCACATGTTATCACCGGGAAAAAGTAGTATTGAGGTGAAGAAGAAAATTAGAAGACCAAATGACTATGTAATGTGACTCTCCCCCAATGACAGTTGTTGGGGGAAAGAAGGATCAGCATGTGGGATGTCAACATGCCCGATCCTTTCTTCACCGGGTTATAAGCTGCTGCCAGAAGTGTCTGGCAGTGACTTATTCTCCTCTCCACATTGAAAACAAATGCATGATCCCATCTCACATGTTCATGGGGGAGTCGGAAGGAATAGCTGTTGGCCAAATGAGCGTTCGACAGCTATCTATAGTGTATGGCCAGCTTTACCCTGCCCCTCAGTGGCGGATTAAGTAGACCATGGGCCCTGGGCTGTTACCCAAACTTGGGCCCCCCTTCCTCACCGCCGCCCTGCCGTAACTATTTTTAACACTACCTTTTTGGGCAAGCATTAACAGTGTTACGATTTCCCTTGTCACAGCGCGGTGTCCCTACATACTGACAGTATCACACTGTGCAGGGACACAACCTCCTGACAAGGGGAATTGTGAAATACAAGGATTCCTATAATAAACATGTCAGGAGAGGTGACAGATTCTCTATAAATCTAGTGACTCACAGGTGACGACGTCTCAGATTCTAGTAGTTTTTTCCTCTTTTCTTCTCCATCCGGTCCAGCACTCATGACGACTTCTCCCGGCCATGACTCATTTCTGCAGAATTTGCCACTCAGACGTCTCCTCACTTTTCCAACATTTCCACACCTATAAACGAAAATAAAGTTATCATGGTGCCACATACTGTGCCCCTAAATATAATAGCACCAAACACTGCGCGCCTGAATATAATAATACCACACACTGTAAAACACCACATACACACAGCCCCCTGTACATAGTGCCACACACAGCCCCTGTAGATATTACACACCCCCATAGATATCGCCATACACAGCCCCCTCTATATATCACACATCCCCCCGTAGAGAGTGTTACACACAGCCCCATATAGATAGTGCCATACAGCCCCCTGTAGAGAGCGCCACACAGCCCTCCCCCTCTTGTAAATAGCACCAAAAAGCCCCCCTATAAAGAGCGCCACACACATACCACTGTGGATAGCACTACACAGCCCCCCCTTGTATATAGTGCCACACAGCGCTCCCCCTTGTATATAGTGCCACACAGCGCTCCCCCTTGTATATAGTGCCACACAGCGCTCCCCCTTGTATATAGTGCCACACAGCGCTCCCCCTTGTATATAGTGCCACACAGCACTCCCCTTGTATATATCCCCCTTGTATATAGTGCCACACAGCACTCCCCTTGTATATATCCCCCTTGTATATAGTGGCACACAGCGCTCCCCCTTGTATATAGTGCCACAAGGTTATGTACACATTTAAAAACGTTATCATAATTTTATATATATATATATATATATATATATATATATATATATATTAGTATGTGTGTGATTGATTTTATTAAAAAATATTTTCACTTTTTGAGATACAGCTGCTTTGTATCCTGTATCCGTCAGGTCAGCAGGACTGACAGGATCAGTGACACGCAGGATCCACCTCAAATCTATCACATCTAAGATTATAATTTAGCGCAAGGCCCGTTTCACTGATCCCGTCAGTCCTGCTGACCTGACGGATACAGGATACAAAGCAGCTGTATCTCAAAAAGTGAAAATATTTTTTAATAAAACGGAATTACAAAGTTGCACCAAACACACATTTTTATAAAAAGAAAAAAAAAAAAGACGTGATTTTTGCAACGTTTTTTTCCGTAGACAATGCAGGTTTCCTTTTTTATCGTTTTTATGCACACTTTTTTGCTATTTTAGAATTTTTATTCATAAAGTTTGAAAATAATAGTAAAAAAAATAAGCTTTTTTACGTTTCAGCTATTTTTTTGGTAATAACATAGTTTTACCCTAAAATAGACCTTTTATTTGTGATCGTCATTGTTTACCGTAAATTTTAATATATTACATGTCTATATTAGGGTAATTGGGTCAGCGCTAGCGTTACAACAATGTTTGGCGGGAGGGGGAACGTTTTTTTTTGGGGTGGGTATTTTATGTGTATTTATTATTTAATTTTTTTTTGCACTTTACTTTATTATTTTTTATTACTATGGTCTGTTCCTCAAAGGTCAAAAAAGACCTTTGGGGAACTTTATATATTTTTTTTCTTTCTTTTACACCATGTTTTTCCACTGTAACTGGAGCTGCACAGCAGCCCCAGTTACAGGGGAAATCAGCCCTCTCATAGTGACGATTGTCACTAATAGGGCTGTGCTGGGTCTAGTAAGACCCAGCAACAGTCTGCCACTAACGGCACCCGGCGATCATGTGACCAGTCACATGATCACCGGGAGGAATAGAGACAGCGCCGCTGCTGCTGTCTCTATTCCTATACACAGCGTTCATTGAACGCTGTGTAAGAAGACATCGGAGAAGACAGAAGCAGCGAAAGCTGCTTCTATCCTCTCCTCAGGGTCCCCGGCAGTCACTGACAGCCGGAGACCCGACATTCAGCTGCCGAATCGCGCGGGCAGCAAGTTAAAACCCGAGCCGTAGAAAGTCTATGGCTCGGGTTTTAAGGACCCGTCCCTGACCGCTGGCCGTAAAAATACAGCCAGCGGTCGGGAACCAGTTGGGCAGGAGGATAAGCCGACTAACCTCAGCGCCGGTGAACGCCCGCCCGGGTCTTCTCTTGCAGCTTTAGAGCAACAGAACAGCCGTCCGTCGCTGTTCTGTTACTCATGGCGGCGCCCGCACTTGTCAGGGAGGCGTGTCCTACCCCTTTCCCAGCCAATTCCCTGCTCCTCCCCTCCTCATCTTCGGAAATTAGCAGCGCTAGCGCGCTGAATAGTTTTGTACGATAATGTGCGGTTCGGGCTGCCATGGGCCCCCTGGGAGCCTCGGGCCCCGGGCGGCCGCCCGAATCGCCCATATGATAATCCGCCACTGCTGCCCCTATTCAATGGTAGGATGTGTAATATATGATTTGACTGTCCACTAGAGTGAGAGCTGCTCTGCGTAGCAGTCAGGTTGTCCTGTGCCGGGGAGCCTACAATGGTATATGGAAAGTGGTCATCTTGATGGGACACCCCATTTACTTACACTGGTATTTAGAATTGTTTGCTGCTATACTTTAGATAGTCTGTTATTTGTTTCATGTTTCTGCTTGTGCAATATGGATTTTTTAAAGGGCAAAATATAATAATACAGATTAAGATTAATTACTTAGCAAAGAGACAAAAATACTATATTTAGCCAAAGACAATGAATTTAGTAGTCGTACATAGCAGCTGCCCCTTGGTGGTTTCTGTAGTTTTCTGATATTTTTGAGGAGGAAAGTTGCTCTTGATATAGAACAAGTATGAAGTAAATACATATCATTATTGAGAGGGGACTCAGGGAGCATTGAATGAACACACAACTTGCTTTACATTGAATATTTCCTAGAAACCAACATCATTATCCTATATATATGTGAAGGTCTCCAGATATCTAGGAGCTGAGACTTTGATCACCTTCCTCGAACTCCCTGTCTGAAGGGAATTGTCATTCAATGGGAACAGTTGATCACAGAACTTGCAATGTGGTGAACAATAAAGTTATATACCCTAAAGGGTCACTGAAAGGGGCACATAGATAAAATCCAGCGACAATAAGAACAATGATGTCACTTATAGCAACAGATACTTTTATATTTATTATTTTACGTATGAATTCTGCAGCATGAGGGCAAGCATTGTGTTGAGGTGGAAGTTCTTCTATGGTGACTGAACATATGTTCATGATCGAAATGCATAAAAAATAAATCCATCATATGACTCCATTATCAGGATCATTGTAACGTGCCACGGCCCGTCGTTCTGACTTACCATCTGACGGCTGCAGCCATGGACATCTGTGTTCTCCGCGTCATCTCCCTCCAGGGAGATGCCGGCACTCACTTCCAGGTTCTGGGACTGTTTCCCGAAGGGCCAGTACACGTCCAGCTGTTATTAATCAGTTAGTAGCCCAGAATGCTGCTGGACTATAAAACGGGCTCTGCCCACTTGATCCTTGCCTGAGCATTGTTGTTTACCTAAAGTTTGTCTTGCAAATGGTCTCCTAGTGTTTTCCAGTTACCAGTGTTACGCGTTCCTGCTGCCTGTACCCTGTATCCCATGCTACCGTGCCTCTGTGCCGTCTACAGTGATAGTCAAGTTGTGTCACTACTCCTTTCTACATTGCCTCAGGTACCCGTTCTGGACTATAGACATAGTTTTGTACCTAGTTGGCTAGCTGCTATCCCGCTACGCGGTACGGCCCAGTGGGTCCACACCCCGCGCCGTGACAATCTCTATAGACATTTAACACGACAATGGAGGCGTTAGTGGAAACAGTGCCATCCTGCATCCCACAGAAACTACATGAAATTCAGTTAGATCATGGACAATCAGTCTTATAAAAGACATTCTTAAGAACATATAAGACTATTAACCGGAAGCTGTTTAAGAAGGAAACTTTATAGAAGAATCCACCAATGTTCATTAATACAAATATCCAGTTGTGCCCTGAAAACCCTCCACCCCTCAATGATCTACCTAGAAGCATTAATGCTGTTTTGAAGGCAAAGGGTTTTCACACCAGATATTGATTTGATTTCGATTTTTCTTCTGTTCATTAACTTTGCATTTTGTTAATTAATAAAAAAAAAAAAAAAACTATTAAGACTTCTATTTTTGAAAGCATTCTTACTTTACAGCATTTTTCCACAACTGCCTAAATCTTTTGCACAGTGCCGTGCATATATATATATATATATATATATATATATATATATATATATATATATATATATATATATATATATATATATTCTTTCTTTTTTTAAGCATTCTGCTAAATATTCTGTTCACATGATATTTACTTTATTGTTACCAACCACATTAGTAATAGTTCCCCCTGTGGACTATAAGCAAAATCACAGAAATCTTATACCAGTTTACTTGATACAATGAAACAGTATGGAAATAGTCCTTCTGTAAAAGTTCTTCATACATTCTCGGGATTCCATATTGTGAATTGAGGGTCTCTTGCCTGGGATACGCCATTTCTTCACAGAAAAACGAGTGGCAATACCCAGACTTTGTTCAGCTGCTGCAGACATTAATTCTGGCTCCTTGACGAGCCGTTACAGAGGACACACTACATTTGTAACATTTTGCATGGTCTATAGCGCAAGATATCAAACGTCTATTTGGGAAAACTGCAGGCAATGAACTTGTTTATATTCGTCTTGACTTCTGCAGCTGCTAAAATGAACCGTATTATAACACAACACATGCACAAAACAGATTTCAATTAGTACAGAGGACGGCAATTGTGTAATCCTTCATAACTCCATCATGACGCAATCATCAATACCCTGGCAGAATGGAAAAACATTTATCCCTCTCCGGTCACACTGTAAGACCCTCAGATTTGTGCTTTTCTGTTCCTTGAGAAGGCGACCAGACTAAATTTAAACTTCTTTTACTTGAAGAGCTGTTTGGACATGATCTGTGTTTCTGCAGAAGAGCTTCTAAAATCTCTTACTACAATGTCATCACCATAGCAATAACATACTCAAGGGCTTGTATAATGATTATTGCTAAGTGGTAACGCGCGCAACTGTGTGCTGTAGAGCAGCAGTTCAAGAGCGCAGCACACTAACGCTCGCGGTGCAGCCCCATGTAACCTTTCCATGACAATCACCGTCCCGGCTCTTGTCCACAGGAGATCACACCTTAGGGAGTCCTGAGGCATTATAGGCTTAGTGGTTAGTCCTGAGGTCCCAGTTTTATATCCAACTAGACAGCATTCACATGAAATATAAATGTCCCCAAAATACTACCATGGGTTTCCTCCCATATTCCAAAAATATACTGAGGCCATGAGCATAAAATGGACACATTTTAGGGTCCATATTACTACTACAATACACGGAATTCGCAAGGCTCTACTGAACCGAACTTAGGTCATCTATAGGGTAGAACGACAGGGCATCTAGGTGATATGGGCGCAAAATGGCCCATCTGTGGAAGCCCTAAAAGGTGAATTAGCTTCCAATGACATTGGTCCTAATGTGTATATGCATGTGTGTCTGGAAAAAAGAAGTGGTCTCTCTGTGGACAGGGCCTATAGTCAGGGTTGTACTAGCCCAACAGAGTACCAAACGCTCCTTCACTAGGTCCTGACACAATAATTGGCCTTAAAGGCACAGCAGAAGACAATACCATTGGGAGCTGATTTTGGAGCTTATCACTTACCACTAGGGTCCATTTCTTAAGGGATGATTCACAAATAACCTGTTAGACCTTATTGATGTCTTATGTGTGCAATGATAACAAGAAAGATTACAATGAAAATATAAGTGGACGTGCACATGTTCTGTATAGATGGATGGTGGACCCGAGGTATAATTTTCTCTGGACAGCCGAAGAAATCCAAGGCTGACACTGATGACAGTGCAGCAGCTTAACTTGGTGATATATACTGTTAAAAATATGAAATTTCCCCTAACATAAAAAATACAAATCATTGCTAGAATTAGCTGTTTCCTATCTATATGTGTTTACAGCCACATTTACAGCTCCCACAGGGATTGTTGCCCATGCATTTCCAGATGTCTAATTGTCAAACCTGGGAAATCACGGAGCCTCAGTGGTCTAGTCACAGGGTAAAACCTATGTAGCGTGTACTAGAGTAACAAAGACCACAAAAATATCACAGTGAACTCTCTTTTAATGTAATATATTAAAATCGAAATTACCCATAAGTCTAAAGATGTGCACCAGCCGTACATACACCGCTCTTTTATCGGGGAGTCTGATAGTAGAGTCTTCTACGATAGGGTTCAAAACTCTTAATGAGATGCATGCATTGTATTTTTTATATAATTTTGTTTGTCTACTATGCATTATATAAAGTAGGGATTATCAGGGCTTTCTATATACAGGTTCCCGGTCAGTCGTCCCTCTCAGGGCGGTAACCCCACTTTTTGGGAGTGGTTTCTGAGAGATGCTGTATGGTGCACATCTTGAGATACTAATTTGTTCATATCTGTTTGTTTAGCTTTTATTTAATTATATTACAATATAAGTTAAGGAATATAATATAATTTAAGGAAGCTGTAATAGTGAATATGTATAAGCCAGAAATGACTGTTAGGGTCTTGCTCTCACAGCATGGGTTTGGTGTACTTTTTGCGAGTGTTTCCTTTAGCCAAAACAAGTACAGGAACATAAAAAAGACTTTTCCATGCATTCCCGGTTTTAGGTCAAGTAAATGCATGCAAAAACTGTAAGGCCCCATGCACACGACAGCAAAAAACCTCAGTTTTTGCGGACCGCAATTGCGGTCCGCAAAAACGGAGCCATTCACTTTCATTGAACACTGACACCTTTCCGTAGCACTACGGAAGGGTGTCAGTGCCGTGGAAATGTTCCGGGAATTATGGAACATGTCCGTTCTTTCGCATTTTGCGGGCCGTGCTCCCATACTTTGTATGGGAGCACGGCCCGAAAATGCGGCTGTCAGTCAGCGGCCGGCCGTGCCCGCAATCGCGGGCCGTGATTGCGGGCACGGTCGTGTGCATGGGGCCTAATACTGAGGTTGTATGACCAGATGTTGAATAAAGAGTCCGCTGCTGGTTGGCGCCCATAAAGTTTAATGTACATCTGTGAAAAAGTTGTATTATACTTAAATGTTGGCAGGTACCACTCTCAACATTGGTTTTGACATTGACCAGCACATGGGGAGGACAATGGCAGTAGTGACTGGCCCCCATTGTCCTAGAGATTAATTAGGCCGTGTTCACAGGGCATTCCGTTGTTCTGCTCTATCGGAGCAGAACAAGGGAATGCCGGACGTAATGGATCCGTTGAAACACGAACACCATCGGCGGCCAACGGAACCAATGGACTTTAATGGGTTTCGACGGCTTTCCGTCGGGGTGTCTGCGCTATTGTTTCCAGTAAATCCTGCTGGATCTGCAACGGAGGCCACAAAGAAGCCTCCAATGCAGATGTGAACAGAGCCTTAAAGGCCTTTTACACCGCCCGACAATCGGAAGGTGTAGTGAGCGCCAATCAACGAGACATTGTTGATTGGCGCTCGTTTGCTCCTGTAACACGGAGCTATGGATGGGGACAAGCGGTCGTTACTCCGATCGCTCATCCCCATATGTTATAAACATGTCGGCAGCGCGTCTCCCTGTTTACACAGGGAGATGTGCTGCTGACAACGATAATATTTTACTGTTTTAAAACGAAATGACCAGTAGATGATCGAGCGTTTGCTCGTTCATCTGATGAATCTGATCTGGGAGCCTCACATCCAAGCTAGCCTGGGTTTTCCAGCACAGTCTGGAAAAGAACAATTGAGGATAATTGCTCTAATCTGCCTATCCTGGAAGTAATAGGAGGAGACTCTGGGGACATAATAAAAGGCGACCCCAGGCAGTAGTGGATAGTGCTGATGTGGGACTTGGAGTCTGGTCAAGGGGTAACGATCTCGCCCAGATGGTCTATCAGCAGAAGTAACGGAGTTGAGGATCGGGAAGCGATCTCATCTGTGAGCCAATCTTGACTTGTACGTCTGAAAAGCAAAGAAAGAGGTGGGAGCGGGTCTACGGGAGAACACGGCTACCCAAGAAAGATGCGAAGGCAGATGGTGGCTGGCTGAGTCTTGAGGTGCGGCTAAGTGGAAAGTCACAGTTTGGCGTGCACCCTGTAGAAAAGGACTGCATGCGGCTCCTGTGGAAACTGGACAACACTGCAATTTGGTGAAAGCTAAATGGACTAGTTAGAGAACACTTTTGTGTGTGTTTGTATTTATTATTTTATTGTATTTACTGTACTTTAGTTATTTTAACTGGCCGAAATAAGGGTTGCCTTTGGATAGGCCGTCGGCCAGACGTGCAAAGGAGGAATGTTTTCGCATCCAGGATTGATAAAACGGTCTTCTTTCTGTCCAGCAACAGCAAGACTCATGTCTAGTAAGGCAATATTCACTTGAATGGGGCTGAGCTGCAATACCAGACACATCCCATGGACAAGAGAGGCGCTGTTTCTGGACAGAAAGCTGACCATTTTTTCATTTTTAGAATTAGTAACAACCTCACAGTAGAAACCAACTTTACAGCTCACATTTACAGTTTATTTTTTTTAAGGGGGCGGAAATGCTCTTATAATGTTATTTTGATCCATATATCATGTATATTATTCAAGGATATAGTGATTGAGAAAAAAAAAAAGAGTAAATCTCAGTTTTCTCTACAACATCCTCATTATGGTTTTGTAAGAAGAGAATGGCCAAAATAATTATCTGTGAAAATGAAGATGTTTTCCCCCGGCAGAATAATATTTAATTGTAAGCACAAATATTTTGCAGGCAGATTTGTTCACAGCGGGATGTGTTCCCACGCTCAGTCATAAATCATTCCTACTACTTTATGTAACATGAAATGGAATCAATGGCTAATTACCTAAAGAAGTATTTGCATACAATAATACTTCAAACAGCTTGCGCGTGTTAATCATCATTTGGCGTGCCAACATCTGCAGCTGGATCACTTGAAATAGAGATATTGATTTTTTTTCTTGTGCGAGACAGACGAGTGATTTCTGCTTTTTGTTAAAATTGCTGATTCCTAAGGGTGAGCGTTTTGCATAATCTTGCTTGGACAGTGCATGTTTACCATTCATGCTGCGTATTGTAACGAACTGTGCGAACATGTGCTGAGCCGGAGATATTACAAGATGGAAGAGCCCGCAGGCCTGGCCTACATGAAAAACCCATTGAAGACTCCAGCCCCCTATGTTGTATATGATATAGTTACTAGAGTGTTGGGCTAATGTTTGTAGATAAATGTGCTGAGGGTGAAAATCCATAATTTGTTTGTTGTTTGTGAACCTGATTTACAATGGGTTTAGTTTACTGGCTGTATAAAGCAGCGGTGGGCAACCTTCTACGAGTTGGGGGCTTGTAATGCAGCCCTTGGCTCCATTTGAGGGCTGCACATTACATACATTACATTCCATGTTTCAATTATATGCCACCCAGAAATGACACAGCTCCATGCCCCCGAGAATCAGTCCAGTCACATTCTCCCCAAGAAATGGGGCAGCCCCTATGCCCCCCCCCCAAGAAACGGTGCAACTGAATGCCTCCCAAAAAGGCTTTGCAATTACATAACACTCAAGAAATGGCTCAGCCACATGTCCCCCAGAAATGGCTCAGCCACATGTCCCCCAGAAATGGCTCAGCCACATGTCCCCCAGAAATGGCTCAGCCACATGTCCCCCAGAAATGGCTCAGCCACATGTCCCCCAGAAATGGCTCAGCCACATGTCCCCCAGAAATGGCTCAGCCACATGTCCCCCAGAAATGGCTCAGCCACATGTCCCCCAGAAATGGCTCAGCCACATGTCCCCCAGAAATGGCTCAGCCACATGTCCCCCAGAAATGGCTCAGCCACATGTCCCCCAGAAATGACTCAGCCACATCCCCCCGCCTCTGATATATGGCACTCATCACCCGGCTCCTGGTACCGATGACTCTTGACATTGTGTTATGCTGACACCTGCTGGTCATATTAAGGGGTAACTAAACTTTTAAAAAACTTTTGGCATTTCATAATGACATGTCAGAAGTTTTGATCAGTGGGGGTCCAAGCATTGAGTCTTCCACTAATCGCTAAAACAAAGTGACAGAAGCGCTCGGGTGAATGGTGTGCCGGTTCGTTTGTGATCGGCTTTCCTCGGAGCGGTGTACTGGCCCACTCGCTCGGCTTTCCGAGGAAAGCTAATCAGAAATGAAGCAGCACAGCTCTCACCCGAGCGCTTTTGTCACATAGTTTTAGAGATCGTGGTGGTCTCAGTGCTCGGACCCCCACCGATCAAAACTTCAGACATGTTACTACAACATGTCAAACGTGTTTTGAAAATTTAGTTACACTTTAAGTATGTCTCCTCTAAAACAGTCGAGCTTGCCCAGTCAAGTACTCAGCAGACTGCCAGTTGCCTACCGGACTCACCATTTAAAGGGAATCTCCACTTTTGGATGATATTCAAAAAATGATTCACTTGAAGGCCTCATGAACAGGACCATATGAAAAGTAGGGTACAATAAGGTACTAGTCTCTACAAATGTGCAAACTGCGTGACTGAAGTTCTATGTGGTTCTGTGTATGACTTCAGTATCTGATGAGATATGCCACATTTTTTTTTCCACACGGTCCGTTTATGGGGTCTGAATTAATTTAGAGGTCTGGTCTAGGGTCTGAATAAATATAGGGGTCTGTGGTCTGAATTAATTTGGGAGTCTGGTCTGGGGTCTGAATAAATGAAGGCGTCTGAATTAATCTAGGGGTCAGGTCTGGGGTCTGATTAATTTAGTAGTCTGGGGACTGATAAGAAGTGTGGTCTGGGGTCTTATTCATTTAGGGGTCTTGGGTCTGATTAAAGGGTTTGATCTGCAGTCTGAATTAAATTGAATGCGGTTGTACAGAATAAGAAAAACATGGCAGCTTTCTTCCAGTGTCACACCTGTCTATGGGCTGTGTCTGGTATTGCATCTCAGCCCCATTAAAGTGAATTAAACTAAGCTGCAATACCACACACAAGCTGTGGACAGGTGTGGTGCTGTTTTTGGAAGAAGGCAGCTATATTTTTGTAATCCTGTACAACCCCTTCAATGGTCTGGTCTAATGTCTCAATTAATTACGGGGTCTGGTCTGGGGTCTGAATGCATGTCAGGGTTTGGGGTCTGAATTAATTTTGGGGCCTGGAGTCTTCTCTGGGGTCTCAATTAATTGAGGGGAAGGAATAAATGTAGTGGTCTGGTGTCTGAATTAATTTTAGGGGATAGTCTAGGGGATGAATAAATGAAAGGAGTCTGGATCAATTTAAGGATCTGGTCTGGTAGTGTAATTCAGGGGTCTGGTCTGGCACCTGATGAAGGGGTCTGGGTCTGATTTAATTTAGGGGTCTGGATTAATACTGTGGCCTAGTCTGGGTTTGATGTTTCTCATGCCCCCATCCTGCATTTTATCGTTTTATGGCTGATAGTGGATTCATCAGGTATTTATGAGTCTTTTCACAGAAGTTGTGTAGTGTTTGGTTTTATTTTTTTACTGCTACTTAGCCGGCAAGTGTGGTTTGAGGGGTTTAAAGGCCTATCCTCTTTTGTAGCAGCCATATAAATTGTATAAAATGTAGTCTGCTGTGTTATAAGCACCGCATCCCTGTATAAATATAGACATTGTTTCATGAGACGTTGACTGACAAACTCTGAGTTATCGCTCCGCTGTATTTTCCACTTTGTTAGACTGTAAGAGAAATTTACAGCCTGCTGCGTCGGAGGCGATCGCCATTGTAACAGCCAGGTTTCGTCTTGTAGGAACAGCATGTGTTTTATTGTTTACAGCATGTATCAGAGAACAAAACAGACACACTTTCCCAGTCAAAGGTAAGAAATTAAGTATTAGATGCAGTCACACTGTGAGAATTCAGTAATGTGAATGGAAACATAATTGGGGGTGGGGAGAGGGGGATTGAATGGAATTTAAATGCTACGTTTAGAATATAGAACATGGCCAAGAGTATGTGAACATCTGCACATCTCAATCCAAAAACAATGGAAAATAAATATGGAATTGGTCCCCCTCTCCTTTTGCTAGATTTTGGAACATGGCTGCAGCAATTTGCAGCGCCATTCTTCTAGTCAATACAACGGACCTGATAGACCCAATAATAAGTCAGTGGGGTCTGTTGAGCGCCATTGGTGTCCATCGTGCGACGGATCTGGCACTTCAACTATTTGTTTTTCTGCTGCTTTGACAAAACAGAAGACTGGAGATTATGATTCAGAGCCGAACTCAGTCTAACGGAGTATTGGTGAGGTTGGGCATTGCAATTGTGTGCTAAGGCTTGACTCACAGTCCCCATTCAAACTCATCCCAAGGTTCAATGGGGTTGAATTCAGGGCAGAGGAGTAACAAGGCTTTTCTTCACCGGGGCAAAGATTCAATTTCCTGTCTTAGCTCTGCATTTTGATACACTGGCCAAGTTAGAGTGGCAAGTTGGCACCTCCCCTGGCACTCAACACCTGTAGCACATGCCCTGCCAGCTTTCCTCCTAGCTATGCCCCTGGATCAGTTTTTTCTAGAACTGTTAAGTTCTTTAACATCAAACTCCACAATATGTTTTATAGACCAGGCTTTGTGCATAGGGTCCCTAAGAAAGATTTTTTTTCCTAAACTTTTACCCTAAAGCTGAACGCACACAGTTTTTCTGAAATGTCGTTGTATGTTGTAACAGTAGGATTTCCCATCACTGGAAAAAAGGACCTAAGAAAAAACATGAAAAACTACTCCAGACTATATCTCTATTTCACCAAACATTACAGTTGGCATTGAACATTGCGGCAGCAAGGATTCCTCTGACATCAGGAGCGTAACTATAAATGGTGCAGTCCAACCCGGGTCCTGTTGCCTAGCGGCCTATGTGCTAACCTGTTTTCCCTCCACAGGAGTGCAGAGCCGGGAGGACGATATGTTGTGTTGCATTTGTGTTGTTGCGATTGTAATAAGTCAGGCAATGACAGCTTGCTGCTGTTACTTTAAGGCATTTTGCACCGGTAGAAATGGCAGGACGCTATGTTAGGTTGTTTTCCACGTGTTGGGGATGTGAGACAGCGCGGGCATGCTGCGTCCTCATGTTTGGGTCAGTGCCTACCAGGGTTCAGTGCCCATAGTAAGAGAGGGAGATGTGCTGGCTGCTGCATTTGAGCCACGAGTCAGGGCCCAGACCAGGAGTGGGTGCGGAGCACTACAGGTGGGTGAAGTGCAAGAGCCTCACCTTGTTGGGACAGTATGATTTGGCGGTTAGATCGGTAGGAGCCTACAAAAGAAATGCACCAGAGGCCAAGTGGTAAGCCTGGAATCTAAAGAGGTTTCCTCTGTATCAGGGAGGTGCGCCCGAGACTTATCTTTCTCTACCAGAACCAAGTTGTCAGGTTGTTGAAGAGATTGTGCCTCTCTGCTGAGAAGTGGTGTGGTTCTGTTGCTGTGGTCTTGTGTGAGTGCAACACCGGCCTGAGTAAAGAAACCTTTGTTTTGCCATCATCCTGGTCTTCATTCCATCTTTACGCGACTACTCTTCACACATTGGCCTGACACAACCTTGGCCTACATTATAAATAGAGTCTTAAGTGAGTGTATGCACTTTCCTATCTGCAATTGTCAGTGGTGTTATCCTGCCTATCTAGTCTCCAGCAGCACAGAAGACCCACCCTTCAGTCATTATAACCGCACCATCTAGTGGAAGTGGGATGACCCTTCTGAGCAAATTCAGTCTGGTTGGCCTATTATGTAGTATGTATGCTCTATGTCACGGCCGTGGCGGAGAAGCAGCTGGCCAAACAACAGTCAATAACGGTCTCTCAGATATGGGTATCTGGGTAGAAGACTAGGCAGGTACTCGGAATAGCAGACACGTCGTAAAGCAAGCACAGATGATGCTTGGCGTAGGAGATGACACTGGACGTGGCAGATGGCAACAGACATGGCAGATGAGGCACACACGACTCCCACAATAGGCTTAGGCTCAGGAACAAACACAGCAACAGGATTCAGAATACGGGAAGCAGGATACAACTAAGGGACCATTTGCATAGACGAACACAGGAATACAAACAACGCTCAGGCAAGGAGAAGGAGGGTGGAGCCCTTTTTAATGTTTAGGGTGTTACTGGGTTGATTGGGAAACTTTATACAGGTGCGTGCACTGGCCCTTTAAGGCCACGAGTGAGCGTGCGTGCACCCTACAGGACACAGGACAGCACTGCAGCCATGTGTGTCGACGTCTCTGAGGAAGTTGACGCTGACATGAAGATACAGTCCTGCGGTTGCGGCTGCCGGTAAGTGGGACGCGCCGGTGGTCAGCGTCCGCGGGCATAACACTTTAGTTGTAATGTTTCAGAAATGTCAGAATTGTATTTTACTTTTCTCAAAATTGATTTCAAATGTCATATGCCCTTTAAGATGTTGTTACTCATCTTGACTGGCAGAAGACGTATGATTTGATAATATAAACAAGTGTGATCCTTACAGGGTGATGATTCCCCGTACAGTCTATGCTTTGCTGCGAGGAGAGTCAAAGGGCCAATGAAAAGCTTCTTAATTCTCTTGCCGCACTTATCATTAGTCTGGCAGGATGGAAAATGCAGTGACCTAACTCCCTAGTTTTCCAGCAAATAAAGATTTTTATTTCATCTCAACTTTATTTTAAGGTGGAACTGACAATTTCAGAATATGTTTTTCAAAAGTCATGTTTATGTCGCTACAAAAATTCATCCTTTGAAGTAATTTTTTTTTTTAAACAAAGGCACATCAGTAATAAGCCAATTTATTTTATAAAATGTTGTTATCGTCTTCACAAAAATATGTTTAAAGGAGTTGTCTCGCCATCCCGATGATCAGCTGATGGCCGTGTTTACAATTTCAGAAATCCCCAGTGATCATATGTTATCACTGGGGAAAGCTCTGGCCAAACACATATTTATCCTGCAGCGGCCACTGCAGGGGAAACATGATATTGCATGTCAACAATTTAAATAAATGGCTGTCCATGTTATACATGGATGGACTGAGTACTTTTTGATAGCAGCTCTCCACTCGGGCTCATGAAGGCGGGTCCCAAATGATGGACTACCCTCTATTATATCCAAATGCCCCTAAGACTTTCACATCAAACAGGTAATGATTTGTTGCTTTTTGTAGCTAGGACAGCAGGCCCCTTGAAATTAGGTCTAATGGCTGCTATTGTACTTACTAAACAGATTTTTGAGTTGTCATTCCTTTTAATGACCATATTCAAGGGCCTTCCTCACTTTATTGAGTCCACGTGACACGCTGCCAGGCTCGCCAAAAACGTCCTGTTTCCGGCTGAGAGCTCTCGCTACAAATAGACAGATGCTATATATGCTCCTTAGGTTACACGCAGTGGTCGCTTCTTTAGATTCGCACAGTTTTCTAGTACTGGTGTCTTGCTGACATGATAGCACCCTGTATTTGCTGCAAATCTCCTAATCCATCACATTTCAAAGGTGATCTACTAGATTGAGATCTGGTGACTGCTTAAGATTAGAAACAATACACCGCTACAGTAGGCTGTGGCATTTACAGGGTTATTCCTCTCTTATTAAGCGATGGAATATCGCTAGGATATAATATCACTTTATGATCGGTGGGGGTCTGTACCCCACCGATCCTGAGAATGAAGGGGCCGCATCGCTGATTTAGTGCTGCATCCCCTTCTTTTTTTCCTGCACAGCGGCGCAACTGGCCACCCGGTTGTGCAGGGAATTGCAGCCGCCTCCATTCACTACAATGGGGCTGTGCTGCAGTTCCCTGCACAATGGGTGGCCGTGCAACCCCTTTATTCTCAGGATTGGGGGGGGGGATTCCAGAGGTCGACCCCCACGATCATAAATTGATGACATAGCCTAGCAACATGCCATTACTTTATAAGATGGGAGTCCAAATGGTATAAAGGGGTCTGATGACCCCATTACCTACATCATTGCACTCCCGATACTATCCAGACCTGTTACACGAGAAAGAGTTGATTCATTGAGGATGCACGGTGGATATCTAAAGCACGCGCATTCACTGGAACATCCGCTCAATGACTTTCCCAACGGGATTATGTCCATCCTGCCTGGAGAGCAGAGGTGACATATCTTAGGCTACAAGCACACATTGTGGAATTTGGTGCTGAAAATCTACAGGTAATTCTACAGGTAAAATCTGCAACTAATAGGCTGAGTTCACACAGGGCGGATACGCTGTGGTGAAGTTTTTCAAAGCGGCACATGGGATGAAGCGTCCCCCCAGGAGGGCGGCCCTCTGACTTCATCCAGGCCGGCCCCTTTGGGATGACATTTTTTCCCATGTGATGCCCTACAGTCTGTGATTGGCTGCAGCGGTCACATGGGATGAATCGTCATCCCAGGAGGCCCCCTAGAGGAAGAAACACAGACTCCTGGTAAGTATAAGATTTAAATTTTTTTCTGAGTTGCATTTTTTGTAAAGGAATCGCTGCGGACCCGCCGCAAAAAACGCAACAACTGCTATTTAAATTAAATTAAATTCAGTGGGGGGTAAAACCCGCAACAAATAGCAGTTGTTGCGTTTTTTGCCGTAAAACCCGAAACAAATAATCAGTGTTTACACAAATGCAATTGAAAGGCTGCGGAGTAAAATTCTGCACCGCAGGTCAATTTCTGAGCGTTTTTCCGCGTGGATGAGGTTTTTATCCATCCACTTTGCTGCTACTGTATTTGCTGCGGATTTTCCGGAATGAAATCCGTTGCAGAAAATCTGCAGTATTTACGTAACGTGTGAACTGACTCATAGAGTGTTTTTTTATGCATTTTTATGTGCGGTTTAACATTTTGATACGGAAATTGGTGCATTTTTATGGTGAAGATTTTCGCAAGAGGAAACGCCAGATAAATGGACATGCTGCGGATTTTAAAATACGCACCGCGGGTCAATTTACGTGCAGAAAAAAATCTGTAACGTGTAGATGAGATTTCTTGTGATCTGATTGACTTTGCTGGTACTGTATTATGCTGCAGATTTGGCGCACGAAAATACACATCGTCTGCATTTGGCCTAAGCCCTCATGGACACGGCAGATCCTGTACACAGTGTCCGTACGCGAGCCGATGTATGATACCTCTGTACACCATAACACTGGAGTAATGGAGCATGGCACAATTTTCGTCTCGTGGATTCCGGGCACAATATTACAATTCGTATTGAGCTGTAATACGGGCGTGGGCATGACGCTTAAACCGGTGTGCACATTTCCATACTCCTGGTTCTTATACAGCCCCCCCAAAAGCTATTCATATGTGAAAGAATTAAATACATAGCATATCCCGAAGTCTACATTTACAGCGTTAAAAAACCCAGCAGAGATTTGAATATTATCCAAAGGTATTTGACCCCCAGTATATAAAGAATGGCGCCGCTGCTTGTTTAATGAGTCTGAAAACTCCCAACAAACACACAAACTGCGTACTGCAAACATGCCCTTAAAATACTGCATATTTATTAGACCAGCTGCTACGGCAGCATTAAAGACAGAATTTTAACGGCAGGCAATTTCTTTGTCGCTATAGTTTTACCACCTCTCGTGCCTACGATTGCTGCGTTGGCATTTATTCTTATGCTGCATATCTCTAAGCTCAATTCTTGCCCATTAAAAGGTTTTTCTATTTTTTTTTTTTTATAATATTCTTTTGTTTTTATTTATTTTATTTATTTTTATTACCGGGACCGAAAGCAAAAAAATCAAACCCAGTATCGGTAATGTGTGACGGCAGAGATGGCATCGCTTGTTTCGTTCTTTTTGCCCCCTTCTAATTAACCCCATCCACAAACGGCCCATAGGCGAATCACCACAGACACGTTTTTCCTGGGTGAAAGGATCAGCCCAGTTTTTCTATCTAAAGTCTTAAACGGGTGGTCGCAACTTACACAATCCACAGGATATGCCACAAATGTGTGATAGGTGTGAGTCTCGCCTCTTGACCCGCACCTATGTGGAGAACGCAACCTCTTCTCTATTTGTTTTCCGGCCAGTTGCCGTCTCACCAGATGGGACTCATGTTCTCCACATAGGTGCGGGTCCTGTGAATATGGCATAAATGTGTGAGCTAGGGTGTAACTACAGGGTGCTGGAACCCATGCCACACTTTTGAATGCCCCCCCCCCCAAAAAAAAAAGCATGGTCCCCCTAGATCAGACCCTCAATCAGACTCCACATAACACATAAAAATAAAAAATAAACGCCACTCCTCCTCACTTCTTTTGTCTTCAGGACCCGACACACAAAGCCCCCTGACACATCAGGCCCGGCACACAAAGCCCCCTGACACATCAGGCCCGGCACACAAAGCCCCCCGACACATCAGGGCCTGGCACACAAAGCCCCCTGACACATCAGGGCCCGGCACATAAAGCCCCCTGACACATCAGGGCCCGGCACATAGAGATCTGTGCCGCGGCGCATACAAGGACCTAACGCCTATATATATATATATATATATATATATATATATATACACACACACACACATACATACATACATATATATATATACTCACAAACACACACACACACACACATATATATACACACACACACACACACACACACATATATATATATACACACACACACACACACACACACATATACGTATATTATATATATAAAAAGTGTGTGTGTGTGTATATATAATATATGTATATGTGTGTGTGTGTATATATATATAAAAAGTGTGTGTGTATATATATATAATATATGTATATGTGTGTGTGTGTGTGTGTGTGTGTGTATATATAAAAAGTGTGTGTATATGTGTGTGTGTGTATATATATAAAAAGTGTGTGTGTGTGTGTGTGTGTGTGTGTGTGTGTGTGTGTGTGTGTGTGTGTGTGTGTGTGTGTGTGTGTGTGTGTGTGTGTCCAAAAGTGTATTCCCATAAAGTCCAGTTATTCTCTGATGTAATTACACCGGAAAAGCGCAATTTAGTCATAAAACGCCATATCTTTATTTTACAATAGTGGAGGACAGACAGGTCTGTGCTATGAGACGTGCGATATTACTAATGTGCTCCAGTGTGAACAGCGCTGTGTACATATACCGCTGTTCTGCACGCTGCTCAGTGACAGTGACTCACCAGCTGGCTGTCACCTGCGTCAGGTAAGTCAAGCAAACGTCCGCTGTCCTCCTAATCAGCCAATCACCGCTTTTGTTTGACGCGTCGCAGCCAATCAGGAGATTCCCTGGAAGTGTTGACAATATGTGTCAGGCGTGACAAGATGGCGCCGCGGGAGCTGTGGCGGGCCGGGCTTGGATATGAAGGCTTGGCCGGTGGACTGGCTGCTACACTGGGCTACGATACGGCGACTGTAGGACAGTATGCTGGGAACCTTCTCCTCCACGGTTCAAGAATCGCCAGGAAACAGCCGGGTGGGGACGGCGCCGTGGAACAGGTGTGTGTGGGTTTTTTTTTAAATTAACCCTTCCTGCTCCTGCATTATACTCTGCTTGTTCCTGGTCACTATTATGTGGTGGTTTTTTTGTTTTTTGTTTTTTAATTTGTTCTTAGTAACTGGCTCCTAAAGTATATGGTAACTTGTCAACATGCAGTGCCAGATGCGCCTTTAGCTGCTTATCTTCAAGCAAAAGGCCTAGTTCACATGGAGCATTTTGCAGGCAGAAAAAATAAAATAAAAATCTGCCTCAAAATTCGCAGACTTTGACCTGCTTGCACTTCTTTGTGCTTTTCGCCTGCGGCCATTGAGCACTGCGGGCAAAGAATGCAGGGAAAAGCGTTTTTTCTGCCTATTGACATCTAATAAAATGTAAATAGGTCAGAGGCGGAACTGCGGAAAGAGAGGATGTGCCGCTTTTTTTCCTGCGATTGGCTGGGGAAAAAATGCCTCCCAATGAAATCAATGGCAGGCGGTTTCGGCTGTTTTTTGGTGCTGATTCTCGTGGTTTCTGGGACAAAATCAGTGCCAAAAACTCTGAACTATTGGAGAAATTGTAATCCAACATGATTGATCCCCGTCTCCCAGACTGTAGACGTAGCCGGACAGTTGGGATGTCGCCGTAGACCTGAAATTGTTGGTGAATCCCATTGAACTTGGTGAAATCCACAATGATCAGTTTAAAGAGGTAATCACGAAGAATGCCAATCACTTTACATATGCCCTATTGGGGTATATGGTGGTCGTAGGGGGATCCCCTGCCCGAGAACCCCCTCCATGAGCTGAAGAGCGGCTCCCGCTCAGGAGGACCTGGCCATCTATTACTTTGTGGACCGATCATCTGATGACTGGGACGTAATATAACATTTTCCCCTGCAATGTCCGCTGTAAAATCATGGGGTAAGGCCGGATTCACACGAGCGTGTGCGTTTTGCGTGCGCAAAAGGTACTTAACAGCTCCGTGTGTCATCACCATATGATGCGTGGCTGCGTGATTTTCGAGCAGCCGCCATCATTATGACACTCCGTTTGGATGTTTCTAAACAGAAAAGCACGTGGTGCTTTTCTGTTTTCATTCATACTTTTCACTGCTCTTGCGCGAATCACGCGCGGCACCCGGAAGTGCTTCCGTGTGCCGCGCGTGATTTTCACGCACCCATTGACTTCAATGAGTGCGTGATGCGCGAGAAACACACAAATATCGGACATGTCGTGAGTTTTATGCAGTGGACACCCGCTGCATGAAACTCACGGACTGTCTGCACGGCCCCATAGACTAACATAGGTCCGTGCGAGGAGCGTGAAAATCACGCACGTTACACGGACGTATATCACGTTCGTCTAAATAAGCCCTAACAGTGACCTCAATGTTTACCCGCCCAACCGTCCTGTATCCTGCTGGACTGCCCTGTGAAACGGACCTGAAAAGGGGAGGTGTTTATGTAAATGAGACCAAAAGTGTGGTTTTTTTTTGGGCGTTCCTGGATGGGTTTTGTGTACATATCACCGCCAATAGGGTACTTCAACTTTTGTAAAAAAAAAATAACCCATTATTAAAAAAAACGCAATAATTTTTATATATATATATATATATATATTTTATTTTGTACATATATCATTAGAATTTTTTTTTTTTTTGTTTCATTACGCAAATAACACGACTCTTGCAGTGAGTTGGGTTTGAACTTCCAGGCTCCGTGCGTCCCCTGCGTCCTCTTACGGGCTCAGATCGCTGTTCTGAGTTTGTCGCTCAACAGATCTCTCGTTCTGTCTAAAATAGCACTAACAACTGTATTAATACAGAAGTTCGCACTCTTTTAGGCCCTTATTTACACGAGCGTATTTTAAAATCACGCGCGTCGCACGGACCTATGTTAGTCAATGGGGCCGTTCAGACATTCCGTGTTTTTCACGCAGCGTATGTCCGCTGCGTAAAACTTACAGCATGTCCTATACTTGAGCTTTTTTCACGCATCACGCACCCATTGAAGTCAATGGGTGCATGAAAATCGCACACGGCACACGGACGCACTTCCATGTGCCGTTCGTGATTCGCGCTACAGTTGTTGACGAAATGAAGGGAATAATAAAACTACCTTCTTCATTTATGTTTCTAAACATTAAAACCGCGTGTCATAACGAGGCCATACGCACAAAAAACACGCCGCCACGCACCAAACACTGATGCCACAGGGAACTGCAATGCACTCAAAACGCACACGTTCGTGTGAATTTCGCCTTAGACAGACTTTGAGATCTAGTGTTCTGAGCCTGGAGGACGCAGGGGATGCTGGGGATCGCCAAACCCTGAAGTTCGTACCCGACACTCACAGAGACGTGTATTTAGTAAAATGTAAATTTTATTAAAGGGCTAATGTTTTTTAAAAAATTTGACGTATCCTATTAGTGATGATCGGTACATTAAGCTGTTCTGGCGCACGGATGGCCAGAGGTGCGCCTAATTTATCAATCGGGTACGTTTTACTCAGCTTTCTTTATGTTAAGATTGGCCTATGAAACGCCAGTCTTAATAAATTCCCTTTAACTTCTCTCAATGGTGAGATGTTGCAGGCGGCAAGTCAATGGTGTCCATCAGGCGCCGGTGGTATTCATCGTACCAGGAATCTGGCGCTGCATCGCGGTTTCCGTTATAAACCCAAACCATGGTGTAGGTGTGAACAGCGCCTTACTGTTTATTAGACTCAAATCATTACTGAATATTTACAGAATAATTATTTTATTATAGATCTTGATCTTGGTGGGTACAAGAAATACGATGGAGACTGAATGTTTAATTTGCAGAGTAAATTTTTATTTTTGTTTTCCTTTTACAATGAATCCGTTATTATGTTTGCAGTTTACATAACACGGTTTTACCAGCATGGACTAGACAAATTGAATTTTGTGAATTAATTAGAAGCAATTTGCATAATTCGCTTGTTGAGTACCTAAAGTCGTGATCCTCTGTTGAGCACCTTCTCGTTTTATAAAGGACATTCAATTAATTGTACGTGGCTGTAAGAAATCCTGCGCCTGTCTAAGAGGGACTTCACAAGCGAACGAAACGAATGTGTAAAAACTTTCTACACTTCACAAACTTTTCTAATTACTCGTTGCTTGCAAAAAGTTTGTAAACTCGACCAGCGATGGTGTCCTAATAGTCTCCACACTTCATTGTATTAGGCCTGTTTACAGTAATGTACTATGTGGATTGGTAATGGGGCTGGGCAATTAATCGAAATTCAGCGCAACTAATAGACGTAGTCTTGCAAATTTCGGGTTTATCAATTATTTTTTCCTCAGTTTAAACTGTATCTGCATCTTCAGGACGCAGATACAGTTGAATTAAGTGGTAGAGCAGGAGACCATAAGGGCCCTGCTCTACCATTCACTATGTAACGCTGACGTGAGGCAGTGACATCATCGCGCCTGTCTGCGCTGAGCCGCACAGAACGGAGGAGCAGAGGGATCTCCTCCACTCGCCGTTGGAACGGGGTTAGGTATATGTTTATTATTTTTATCAGGCACTATGGGGGCGTTATACAGTAATGGGGGACTTTATACTGTGTAGGGTGCAGCTATGGGGGCATTTATACTGTGTGGAGGTCCGTTACGGGGGCATTATACTGTGTAGAGGCAGCTATGGGGGGCAGGACACTGTGTGGATGACAGTTGGGGCATTATAGGGTGTGAAGGACAGTTATGGGCGCATTATACTCCGGGGGCAGCTATGGAGGCATTATACTGTATGGGAGTGGCTTTGGAGGGGCAATATACTGTGTGGGGGGCAACTATAGGGGCACTATACTGTGTGAAGGCAGTTATTGGGACATTATAAAGTGTGGGGGCAGCTATGGGGGGCATAATACTGTGGGGAGCACTATGGGGCAATATACTGTGTGGGGCAGTGTCAGGAGATATATTATATACAGCAGGCTCAGGGGTTAAATATTCAATGGCGTAGCAGGCAAATAGGGGCGTGACATGCAAAAAGGGGTGGGGCCTAAATAGTTCATTAATCGAGTTTACACGTTCAATTAATCGTGATTTGGGTCATAATCGCCCAGCCCTAATAGGTAATAAGTTGTTAGGGTGGGACAACCCCTTTAAATGGTGCCTGTGGTTTCCTTCGTTGCTGATTGTCCGGGTAGGACCGTGCTGCTGGACTATGTGTGAGGCTTAGTTTACATCTGTGTCAGGGTTCCCTGTCATGGGTTCTGTCAGACCTTTCCATCAGGGGAACCCATGAGCGGAAACCATAGCTTTCCGTTTGCATTACCATTGATTTCAATGGTAATTCTTCTGTTGCTAATGGTTTCTGTTTTGTCTCCATTCCGTAAGGTTTCCCTTTTTTTGGGCAAAAGCAATAGCGTAGTCGACTCAATTCAATGGTAAAGCAAACGGAAAGCTACGGTTTCAGTTTGATTTCCATTCAAGGTCCCGATGGAACCCGACAAAGATGTGAACGAAGCCTTAGGGTATGTTCAAACGAAAAACGGCTGCAAAACTATTTTCAGACGTTTTTTTATGCGTTTATTTGGAGTCAGTTTTCTAGGGAGACAATGAAAAACAGCTCAAGAAGTGACATGCACTTTTTATGGGGCGTTTTTTTTACGCGCTGTTTTTACAAATGACCCCCTAAAAGAAACTCCCCGCGGGAACGAAACTCCATTTTTTCTCTTGAAATCAATGGGCAGATGGTTGGAAGCGTTTAGCCCCCATATTTTCACCCGTTTTTCAGGGCGTTTATGGCCCGAAAAACTGCTGAAAATAAGCCTTGTGAACACACCCTGTGAGGGTGGTTGGTTGCAAAATTGTCTTGATGAAGAATTTTGATAAGCAGATATTATTACACCGGGTGTTAACACACAACTTTTCCATCGTGATGGTTTATGTATAGCTGAAACATTTACTCCATATGAACCACCCCCTCCCATCCACCCATCTGAAAATAAATCCTAGGTTGTAAAATGAAAAGGAATACATGTTTACCTTTCTCCATGTATTAGAAGTCAACAGAGGTAATTCCAACATCCCTGTATTAGTTGTGAAACATCGGCCCTTTGGAGATTGGAAAATTGGTAGCGCCAATGCCCGTATATGCAGAGTACAAATCCTCTGTTCCCACACACTGTACATACATAATCTCTGCAGCCTATTGCCACCAGTAAGAGACTGATTGTATACAGGTCAGCCCCCTAGTGGTCATAGCCAGCAGTAGTATGTGTGTGAGTTGTTCGGTCATAGGAGCGATGCTCTGTACTAAAGTGAGGAGATGTATTTGGTGCTGGATAAAAGTAAATGACTACGGAAAATTACATTCGAAAAATTAATGTTACAATCTAATTGGCTGCTACGGGAAAATTCTCCACTGTTCCGATAGTATAAAAACTATTCCGAACAACTGGCATCTGTTGTACCAGGAGATCTGATGTGACTACTTGGGAGAAAAGGGGGAGGGTTCTGCTGTCTACTGGGAGAGAAGAGGGGGAAGGGTTCTTCTGTGTCTACTGGGAGAGGGGTTCTGCTGTGTCTACTAGGAAGAAGAGCGGAGGGTTTTGCTGTCTACTGGGGAGAAGAGGGGGAGGGTTCTGCTGTGACTACAGGGGAAAAAAGGGGAATACTGGGTAAGTGCAACTCTGCTGTGACTTCTCTAGAAACTTGGACCCTATTCGTCTGAGAAGGGCAGAGTGGGGGGGGGACACAGTATTTATTAGCAGAGGGGGACTTCTGTAACTACAAAGGGGAGCTCTAGTCTGACTACTGGGTAGCATAACCTCACGTGATGTATTTAAGGCTAGTCTTGTTGATGTTCATTTGCTGGATGCTACTAAGCAGGAAATATGGAGGAAGGACTGTCTTGAGAGACGGTCTCTGTAGTTGGATGATGCAGCTTCCTTCCATAATGAGAATTGTAAGTGCATTAATCGTCTTATACTTGAACGGAAAATTTAGATGTATTTTGTGTATTCAATTTCTTAAAATTGGTGTTTTTGTTCGAATGCATAATCTTCATGGCATAGGACCAGCTTCTGAAATTTGCCACCCCTGATGCCGGTATTAGGCCGGATTCACATGCGCGTGTTCGGTCCGTGATATACGGTCTGTTTGTCGGCCGCTTTTCCCGGACTGAACACAATGCAGGGAGCCGGGCTCCTAGCATCAGTTATCTATGCCGCTAAGTGTCTCTGCCTCTCCTAGGAACTACTGTCCCGTACTGAAAACACGATTACAGGACGGGACTGGTTTCCCGCAGCGAGGCAGGGACTCCTAGCGTAATAGGTATCTGTGATGCTAGGAGCCCGGCTCCCTGTAGTGTGTTCTGTCCGGGAAATACGGCCGACATACGGACCTTATATTACGGACCAAACACACCAGTGTGGGAGGCCTTAGGGTATGTTCACATGCTTAACAAAATACGGAGCTGTTTTCAAGGGAAAACCGCTCCTGATTTTCAGTAGTTTTTTTAATCACACTAGCCTTTTTGCTGCGTTTTTTGGAGCTGTTTTTTCTATTGAGTCAATGAAAAATGTCTCCAAAAACTACTCAAGAAGTGACATGCACTTCTTTTTATGGGTCGTCTTTTTACGCGCCGTTATTTGAAAATGAGACATAAAATAACGCCCCTTCGGAACAGAACGCCGTATTTCCCATTGAAATCAACGGGCAGATGTATGTAGGCGTTCTGCTTCCAATTTCAGACGTTTTTTGGGATGTTTACGACCCGAAAAACGGCTGAAAATAGCCCATGGGAACATACCTTTTGTACAGAGGATGTGAATGATTTCATCATAATACAAATGAAGCAGAGTTAAGTCTTTTCACCTTTAACTTTCATGCATGTGTTTTGCAAAATTGCTAAATGATATAGCAATTTAGAACAATTTCCTTCCACTTTTCTCTGCGACAAGGTCACATCTCAGATGGGAACAATATCTCATTCGTAGAATATCGAGGCAGATATATTTTCTAGGTTGCGGTTCTGCATTTTCAATGAGATATATGTGTGTGTGTGTGTGTGTGTGTGTGTGTGTATGTATATGTGTGTATATATATATATATATATATATATATATATATATACTTTACAGATGAGTTCTTCCACAGATTAGACAGCTCTGGCTAAACTTCGGTGCTGAATGAATTCAAGCAATTAAATATTAAATCTACTGTTCAAAATTGGATATTTGTCAACACTTTATCTGAAATGTTCTTACTTTTTTTCTGTTCAATGACTGATGAATCATTTATTCAATATGGACATGATACCTCCTGTACTTGCACGTTTAGATGACCAAAACACGAGTCACTGAGCCAGGAATACTTGGATGTATAGTGTAAATCCGCACAACCAAGTGACATTCTGAGAAACTTAAAGGAACATTCCAGGCAAAACCTACTGTTCTACCTAGTGAAGGGTCTGAGTGGGCGGTGCCTGACAAGGATTCTCTTTGGTGTTCTTTGAATCTCTGTATCATGCACTGCCCCCTCAGGCCTTATGCTGCGTTATGCCTAGTGCATTTGCTTTTTGCCTGGAGTTTTTGGTGTAGTTTTGATTACTGGCTTTGCAACAAACTGCATGAAAACTGATACTCAAAATGCTTGTGATTCCATCATTAAAGGACTACTCCATGTTTTGTGAAGTTGTTGTCCTATGGACAGTTTATTCCAGCATAAAGTCCTGTTGAGTTCTCTACATACATACATACATACATACATACATACATACATACATACATACATACATACATACATACATACATGCAATGCAGCCCATTTTATCTATAGATAATTGATGGTCTATTCTCAAGGAGTGTCTCTTACTTTGGAGGACCTGGCACATCTTCTACGGTAGGGATACAACTTTAGTTGTGCAACACCAGTTGCAGGTAAGGCCACTTGGATTGGAACTGTAATGCTCCGTTTCCCCTGTGGTGGCACTGTAGGGGAATTGAACACCTGCTATTTGGTCTCCCCACAAAGTATAGCTTGATTGGTGGATGTCCCAGCAACTATGATCACCCGATCATTAGGGAGGACCCTTCCAACAAAGATTATTTTAGTGGACAACCTCTTCAGTCAATTATCGTATGAGGAAACCTACAGCACATATGCCACATATGACTCTCTATATGTAAGGTGCGCTGTAAGGTTTCTTTTGTTCTTATGACAGATGCCACACACAAATGGTATAAGTATTTATTTCTATCTTGAGTCTACCCCTGAGGGACTGAAAAATCTCTCCGAACTGAAATATCAATTAGAAGAAAACCCGTTGCATGACAGGTATAAGGTTTAGGGAATAGAAAATACGCAGATTTCCATAAGCTACGTACGCCCAGTGCGTCCTTATGCATCATATCAATTTACATAAACGTAACTTTCTGAATATTAAGCAAATCCCTCGTCGTCCAAACAGCATTTTCTAACCGCTCTGCAAAAAATTGATATGATTGCCTATGTACGCCGCTGGAAATGATTGAGCATACTTATCTCACGTCAAGCCTTGAGGGCTACGTTCTAAGAATAATGGACAATCCGAGATATTACCTAGTGATATATACAGCAAAGTTAATTATGCGCTTCTAGAATCCCCCAGTGGCATCGGAAGTGATTTCATGTCAATAAAGGAGGAACGGAAGAAAACCAAACTCTGTCTACACGAGAACCTGTGATGGTCAGGCCTTCCATTAATCACGCAGAACAGAATGTTTCCGAGGCCGGGGGGGGGGGGCCGTGCCCAGTCCATTTGACTATCAATAGTTTTAATTTCCGTGTTACATTTTGTGGCCATTGTATTGCTGGGCTGGAGGGGGACAGACTGCTGGTGTCTGGTCTCCATTGTCTACCAAGATTGATAGAACGTACGCTAGAAACAAGCCAGATTACTTTTTGTCTGTATTACCAAAAACCTTTCTCGACTGTGATGAACTGCTATTTGAACTGATAGATGTGAATTGCTGCTCGTTCCAAATACATAGGAAATGAGTCTAGAGCGAGAGAAAATGGAACATGAAATGTATTAGAGAAGCGAGAGAGAGCTACTTCTACCTCCATTCCTGGCAAGAGATGGAGAAATTGTACAAAATTGTGAGTGGGTAGTCCTATTTATGCTGAACAAAGGGATTTAAATGCATAGGAAATATTCAAATCAAAGACAGGCCTGGCACTAGTTTAGCAATAATCTTTGTTACGTTTATTTCTTGTCGTATTGTGCAAAGTGCTGGCAGAGGATTAACCCTGTATTACGCAGATGTTGGCATGTGTGGGTTTTTTTTATTTTTTTTTAGTTTGAAATATTATATAAATTTGTGTATATATATATATATATATATATATATTTCACAAAAATATTGTGACACCTAAAGGAGCTTTTATGACCTCACATTTTAATCTCCAAGAATCAATAGGTGGTCTTCTTCTTCTTCTTTTTTTTTTTTTTTTTTTTTTAACCACGAGTGGCTATTGCGCCACGGGAAAAAAACCAAAACTCCTCCACACCCCCACCCCCATAGAAATAAATGGGAGGGGGTTTTCAGATGTTTTTGCTGCTGATTAAAACGCAGTTTCCACATCAGAATTAGCGTAAAAAAAACCTCTGTCTGAACTGGGCCTAATGTTGCACCATGGAATGATCAAAGTTTTTGGAAATTTCTTTATGACCAAACCCTGATCTATACTTCTCCATAACTTTGACATTGGCAGTCCCAAAATATCTGCTATAGGGGATCCACTTAAAAAAAACGCTAGGGCTACATCCATACGTTTCAGAATTCGAGGAATAAGCACAGATAAACGCCGGTAATTCTGCATGTTAAATCCGCAATTAATAATGCGTCTTTTGATGCTTTTTATTGTGCATTTTTACATTTGGATGCAGGTTTTTATGATGTGGATTTTGATGCGGTGTTTTTGTGTTTTTTTTTTTATTTTTTATTTTTTTTTATTTGGGGTAGGGGGTTAACCCAGCAACAAGCTCCTATCAATAGTAAATACCGAGATAGAGAGTAGCACATTTCTAGTAGCACTATAAGATTTTCTCAATTCTGGTTATAGGGGAAGAGCGATGGAGAAATGTAGACCTTTCTTCACTTCCCCATCTTGATAAGGCTTCGTTCACATCTGACTCTGGACTCCGTTCATGGTTCCGTCTGAGCTTTCTGTCAGGGGAAATACAAGTAGAATTGAATTAGCGGCTGCATATTACAAGGGGACAGGACGGTGTGAGTTCAAAGCAAAAGCCATTGAGCGTATAGGGAATGCAAAGTGGTAGTGAAAATATCATTAGTAACATGGAATATAGATGTAGCAATCTTTATCTTGACTCTTTCAATGCATTAAATACAATGGCAAGGAACTTTGACTTAACTTTTTTTTTCAATAGCTTAAATAAGAAATTATCACGCTGCAGCAAGTTTTTAGTCAAGATAAGGAATGAACATCTGTAGTGGGATAGTCAGATTTATCAATACATTTTGGCTTTATGCACATGACCGGGTGTCAAATCGGCCGTGAAAAATGGCAGTTTTTCACAGCCGACTTGCACTCGTGGGGACCTGTTTTCACAGACCCCTCATAGACTTGAGTCTATTGAGGTATCCGGAAAAACAGGCAAATAGGACATGTCCTGTACATTGTTATATATTTTTTTTTACTTGTGAATAGCCCCATAGACTTGCATTGATTTTAATGCAGCAGTGTGACGGTCATTAAAAAAACGGCTGGCGGTCGTCTGAATAGCGCCTAACACTATCAAGTTCTAGCGCTATGTACGGTTGTCCGTAACTTGTGTGATCTCTAGTAGGAAAGGTTGAATAAGAGACCTCCGTACATTTAGTTCAACCTATTTTCCTGCAATGATGTTCCAGAAGGTAAAAAAACAAACCGACACGAAGCTGGAGGCAATTTTCCTCATTTTAGGGAAAAAATTTGACTCCAAATATGTCCCTGGATCATTCACCCATCTTCAGTAATCTAGTAACCATAGCTTGAAATATTATTAGGTTAAGGCCACATGCAGCGGCACTGACCCGGCCAACAACAGCGCCAGCACCTTGTTCAGGGCGACTGTTAAGTAGCCTGTTATTGGCCGTGCGTTGTTGTGGGTAAAACAGCCCTTTACCTACAAAATCGTGCAGCCATAACGGGTGAATTAATTAATGGCCACACGATTTTGCATGTAAAGGGACATTTTACCCGCAACAACGCGTGGCCATTAACGGGCTACTTGAGAGCCGTGCCGAACGTGGTGCTGGCATGGTTGTTTGCCACATCTGCGACTTTTTTACACTGAAACACACATCTTAAATGTAGTAATGAACACCGTAGTAGAAAAAGGTGAGCGCCAGGTTTAATGTGCTCCAATTCACACCGATACATTTTGGACATTAGGCTTATGACTGTATTATGGCTGCAAGACCAGGACCACCCCTTCCTATTCAAGTGAGCCGAACTGAATAAAGCCCTGATTTTTGGCCTGGTTGGGAGAAAGTTTGTCTACTCTTGTCTTGCCACCACCAATCATCGTTGCAATGTTAAGTTTTAAAACCTTGATAGTCTAAAATGACAATGTTACTGAGCGACCTCTTAAGACAAATGGGGAACCTTCTTTTTTTTTTTCCTCTGCCAAGGGCCATTTGGATATATATAACGTTATTTGCAGGCCATACAAAATTATCAACTTAAAAATTTGCCTGCTATATTTGGTCAAACATTTAATTAACTCACCCCTAATGTGATGGCTGGAACTGCTTCTCTTTGGGTAGGCGTGTGATGTTAGCCGGTATTGACGATGTTTCTTCTGAAAGGGGTTTTCCCATCAGGGACATTTGACATATCCACAGGATATGTCATAAATGTCCAATAGTTGCAAGTCCCACCTCTGGGACCCGCACCTATCTCTAGAACGGTGCCCACTAAACCCCCTTCTCCCTCTCTGAGATCACGCTGATTTCCAACCATGAAGAAGAAAACAGCGTAGCTCGCTGTTTCTGTAACTACTATTCAGTTCTATAGGACTTACGGAAACAGCATAACTCAGCAAGCTACGCTGTTTTCTTCTATGTGGTGGTAAATCACAAGCTTCCGTCACAACACAGAGGAAGAACGGGGTTTAGGGGGCCACATCTATCTGGGACCCGCATCTATCTAACATTTGACATCCTGTGGATATATCATAAATGCCCTTGATGGGGAAAAAAAAAAACAACCTTTAAGTCACCTGACCTCACTTCGGGTGGATGGAGCCAAGGAGGGAATGAC